>NC_050523.1:5564344-5601675 GCF_002922805.2 Oryzias melastigma
AAAAAAAAAAAAAAAAAAAAAACATAGAGAAGAAATCTGCATCAAAGCTGAGGCTTTTTTTCTGTTTAAAAGCGACAGCCTCGGGCTGTTGTTACACATGTCTGACAACATTAAGGACAGAGCAGAGAACGGCCATTCACTGCCTGCTTTGTTAGTGTTTCAAGTGTTAGTATGTTTTAAGGGTGGAAGCTCTGTAATTACCAAAAAGGACAAAGACTACCACCAGATATTTTTTTTGATAACTGATGTGCAGACAACTCTTTGTAAAAGGATTCAGACGGAACAAAGACGAGCACATTTCTGGAGTCATTATCTGAGCATCTTTGGTCTGCTCTCCTTTAAGAATCCAGTAGAGATACGGTTCAAAAGAGTTCTCTGCCAAGTTGGGCTCACTTTCAAGTCAAAGTACTTTTTTTACATACGGATAAGAGATATGTTAAAAAAGAAGATTGTTTTAAAAAAATAGCGATCTTCACTAAGAATATGCATGAAATGTGTAGATACAAGCAACTTCTAGAATGTTTTTCCGTGCTCAAAAAAGAAAAAGAGAAAAATCTTTTATTGTTTGACTTACTTACTAGTTTGGCTAATTCTAAGTTTTTTTTTAAAACAAACATAAAGTAAAACAGAAAAAAAACTACTTACAGCTGATCACCTGGATCAAGAATGTGGCTATCAATAAATCAATCAATTGATATTTAATTAAATTATGTCCTATCATATCATTATTAAATCGTATCATATACTTGTACATCAAAACCCAAATTAATTTTGTCAGTTAAGCCTATCCTTAATTTAAATGTGAAGAAACTGGATTATTTTGACAAATCTTCCCTAAAAAAATTGTCTTGTTTAACCCCAGAACACTTTCACTATAAAAGGTTTCACCATCACTTTTGCTGGGTAATTTTACCCAATATAATATCCCCAATAAAAAGTATTTGTTATAAAAATAGATCAAAATATGACAATGCATGATAAATTTGTTTTGTTTTATTTTTAACAGTGGTTTATGTAAAATCATGTAAATACTCCTGTTCTAGTTAAAATCACCCGGCGGTAGTGCTCTAGGGTAAATGGCATTTTTGCTAATTTAGAATACATTCAGTTGATGTGATTAGCAAACGTTAGTTAAAAGATTGTCTTAAATATTTCATTGGCATCAAAAAAAAAAGCTTTGCAAGCGTCTTTTTAGCACAACTGAAATACAAAAAAAATGTATTTACTTTTTCTGTTTAAAACATCTTTTACCAATCACATAATATTGGCTTTCTCTTAATTAAATGTAAGCAAGACAAATAATAAAATAGACCATTAAGTTAGCAAGCAGCTGATAAATTTAGCTTGTATTTTTTAAATTAATTTAGATGAATATGTGAAATTACTAGATGATAAAGTTTCATTCTAATTTTTGAGTTCAATGTTGAAAGGCCAAAATGTACTGTGATAAACACGCATGTGTAATTGGATGAAAATCAAGTGATGTACTTCACGATGAAGATGCTTATTCACTTTTTTAAATATATATATATATATATAATTTAGCTTTAATGGCCTGTGATCAACTGATGTACCCGTGAACCTTGAACCACAATCTTATTTTACTTACAAGTGCTGCATCCAATAAGTCTTGCCTTTTTAATTCATGTAAAACTGTTGTGAACTTGAACCTAAAGCTCCATCTGTCCTTTTGTTTGCTTTTCAGAACTGCCTCTCAATTTGAGCAAAGATCACCACACTTTCGTTTCTGGAAGAACTCCTGCTTTTTCCCGAGGAACACAGAAATGTTTCCAGCTATGAAATCCTTCCAGAGTCCTGGAGCTGCCAGAAAAATTTGACGTGTGTGAAGCGTCTCCGTTCTGACAGGTCAGAATCAAATCAATCCAACATGTTTGGTGGATTTCCATTCTCTTAGTCAAATTGTACCGTTACATCATAACTGCAGTGAATTAAGTTAAACTTTGTGATGAAGTTTGAGCTGCAGCTGCTAAAGCTGTAGAAAAAGATCTTTTACAAACATGACAAAACCTTTTTGCTCAGTTAACAGACCCTGAAGTGAGAAAATAATTCAATTTAATTTCATATATTTGGTAAAAATTCAAAAAGAAGTCTCATTTAAACTCACAAAAGCATAAAATACAACAATTCAGCACCATTTATGTCCATATTTCAATATTTTAAATGCAGAAAAAGAGAGAAACTATTTCCCTGCATTTATTTTAAATTAACATTAATGCCATTTCAAAATTTAATAATTTTAAAAGACAGCATTCACTTATGTATTTTAAATGGTATAAACTCACTTTGAGCACTTTTCAGTAACAGTCATATTCACACATTTGTGCTCACCTATTACGGCCAGGACCATCGTGGGGCTCAGTGTCTTTGGACACTTCGACAACCAAACCTGCAATCTGCAGGTCAAAGGTGAACACTCCATCTCTGCACCACGACAATAGATGCCATTTCCATGTTTAACCTTCCTGGAGAAATTTACTTTACATATAGATGTAATTACAATTACATAAAAAAAACTCTGTATTCAGAAATGGAATCTCGTCTGAGTCTATGTGTGAAGGACATGGTTAAATTAGAAAAAAAGAAGCTTTAACATGTGCTTCCAACACATTTCTTCAATTTATCATCCCTTACCGACATCTTTTATAGTGATTATTTCTTTTTATTTTACCCCAGATGACTTCATTCTTCTTTCATGAAAATGGACCGTATTCTTTCCACCCAGAGTCTGTTTTCCATTGTCAGAGGTGGTTGTGAGGCAGGTCTGCAAAAATAAAAAAAAAAAAAGGAAGAAAGAAGTCTTTGGTGTTTGTGTTTATATGTGTCAGCGTCTGTGGGCAAATTTATAGCTTACAGTTGCAGACAGTTTATGTGTGCAGACGTTGCTTGAAATCCACTTGGGTCGGTTGTCTGAAACACTATTCCAATACGACAACAAGAAGAAAAGTCAAAGAGGCTCTTGTTTCTCTGCGGATCCATCAAGCCTGACTGTATTCATCTCAACACAGCGCAGTATCAGCACAACCACACAACACTGTCTACACGTTTGCCACCCTATACTCTCTGAGTCTCCCTTTCAGAAGCGGTTAAAGCAGCACTTACTGAAATCAGTGATTGTTAGAGCTGCATGTTGGTGAGCAGTAAAAGTCCTTTCTGTTTGTTTGTCTTTGAGTATTCCTGTTGTGTTGCTGTAAGACAGATGCTGCTGCCTCTTACATGTCCTGTGGGAGTCCTTCATGTTTATTTCATCAGATCGAGTATTGCAGAACAATCTTTGCTCTGTTTTCTTTAAAGGTTCCACAGTTACTTCATTTTCCTCTACGAGAATGCGCAATCAAGTCGAGATTATGCACAACAATAAACCAATCGTTTACAATGTGTGAACAACTTTGTTTGCACGTCATTGCAATGGCAACATTTAATGAGGTGTTTGAAGCTGAAATTATTTTTCCTTTTCTCCCTTACCATATGCCGTCTTTTTTTACATTGTTCATTAACATCTGCATTTGCGATTAAAGTGGCTCTAAGGTAATAACATCTGGATTTCTGTTGGTGATTTCTATTCCTGCATGAGCTGCTACAGTCCAGTTTCTTTTTTCTAGGTGAAGATTTTGATTTTTTATTTCTCCAGGAATTAACATTATTCAGCTTTGTAAGACAGCTTTTTAAGGAAAATTGTTAATTTACACACATATTTAATAATATTTAGAAACGTTTAGCTAATTTGAGCTTTCCCACAATTTTCTCTTTGGAATTTAGCATAAACTCCTTTTTAATCTTAATTCTATATTCATTTGGGGAAAAAGGGGCCCAACAAAACAAACACTCATTGGCCGTCCTTTAGCTACAGTAACCTCCATCTCCAACTCTCGCTGTCTCAGCAGGACTACAAACATTCTGAAGGACAATGCTCATGCCATTGAGTCTTCATCTCTTCAACCTGCTGCCTTCTGGCAGGCATTTCAGGTCCGTACCAGCCAGAACAAACAGACTCAGTGGCAGTTTCCTTCCCAAAGCTGTCACTGTACTGAACTCTAGTTTTGTTCGGAGAGCCATCTGATTCTAGTGCATTTTCATCCATTTGAATTGTCTTTTTTTGTCTGTCTTCCACTGTGTAAAAGGAAAATGAAGGCTTTGTATTCTATAACCTTCATTTATTTATCCATTTACAATACAACATTGTTCAGCTATTTTCAGCTTTCCTATATTGATTATTTAGCTGTATTCTGCATTATTTAGATTATTTTCACTTTCAGCACTTTATGTAACTTGATATTTTGTCTTTTGTTTTATTTAATCTTATTCACTGGTAAATCAACTAATTTCAACTTTCCTAAAATGTTTAGTTATTTCAGCTGTTTGCTATGTTTGGTTGTTTTTCAGATATTTTCAGCTCTCTAACAATTTTCTTATCTATTATTCAGCTCTTACTTTCTAACACTTTCATTACCTAAAGATACAGGTTTCTTTTACAAAGCAAAATTCAGTATTGTTCAGTGATCTAAAAATGTTCTCATCTTTAAGTAAGCAGGTTATTTCATAAAGGCCTTTTTCCTATTATTCAGCTATTTTCCATTTTGTAACACTTTAATCGTCTAATGTTACAGATTTACTTTTACTAATTCATATGCAGTATTTTTTCAGCAATTTTCCGCTTCACAATTTTCTTATCGAATGCTAGCAGATTCTTTTTATAAAGCCAGGTTCACCATTTTTTTTTAGCTATTTTCAGCTTTCCAACACTCTCATTATTCGAAGTTAAGTTTTATTTTTAAAAGCTATGTTCACCCTTATTCAGCTATTTTTTTTTAGCTTTCTAATACTTTTATTCTCTAAATATAAAAATTTTAATCACTGTTATTCAGCTTTTCACCAACGGGTTGAATTTTGCCCTTTGTCTTTATTTTGACAAGGACAAAAATACTGTGCTAGCTTTCGATTTCCTACATTTTTCATTTTATGATGCAGCCTCATACTATTTTTTTTTTTTTTGCTAGATTTAAATATTTCGAACTAACAGAAAATTTAGCTTTAAATATTAATTTAAATATTAAAATAAAAATATTAATATAATATAATATTAAAATATTTAAATATTTGTAGTAAAAAATCAGTTTGTATTCAAAAACTTGTTGCAGCTACTTTTTTTAAAACCTTTTTATTCAAATATGTTAGTTTTACATACAGTTATATGTTACAAGCTTATCTGTAGTAATACAATTGGGAGTGAATTTGATATATATTACAACCATGTTTGAAAGATAACAGGTAGAAGCATTTCTTATTAAAACCTAAATCTTAATTCTTCATAAATTAACTATTACAACACTGGCAACTTTTAGTAATAATCACAAGTTAAAGTTCATTACAATATTCTTTATCAACAGAATGTACATTTATGTATACATACATATATATATACTATATATACATTAAACACAGTCTTTTGTATATTATTGCATATATACAATGCGTTCTGTTATGATACATGTCAGAAATTCTTGTATTTTACCCATATCATTAATTTATACCTTTTTTTGGAACATGTGTGTATTTTTGCATTGTTTTTGTTCCAACCCCAGATTGTTCCAAATTTTTACTCCACACATTGATATAGAATTCTCTGCATTTTGTTTGTATCATTTTCAATTCCTACTTGGCATTGACTATTTTATTTATGTGTCTTTGAGGCTTTGTTTTTTTTTTTATTCAGCTTCTGTGTGATTTATAAATTTTAGCAAATGTTACAACAAATCATCAAAGTGGCTAATTTCAAAGATGAAACACAAGTTTTTATCATAGATAAAAAAAACAGAAAAAAGAACATACTGAACTTGATATTAGGATGTTTCCTGAAATTTTTTTTAGTACTTTTATATGCTTAAACACCAAAAAGATACAACATTTGTTGTATATTTTGTGAAAAGAAACTACAGAGGAAACGACAGCCTGATATGTTTAGACCTAAATAAATAAAAACTTAAAAACTGATGTTAAAAAGTGATTGGAACTTTTATTATTTTGGTTGTTGTTGTTTTTTGGTGTAGTGTTTATATTGAGTCCAAAGTGATTCGTAGTTCTGTTAAAGTGTAGGATATTTTTGTTTGAAATGGAGGGAAAAATGCCTCCAGTGGTTCTCTACATAGTGATGCACTTTTCCATGACACATCACGCTGTGAGTCAGGTTGGTCTGCGAGGAGAGGAAGAAAGGGCTCCACACAGATGAACACAAATGAAACCTAAATTCCAAGCATAGCTCAGTCACGTGAGCCTGAGTCACCACAATGGGTGCGCAGATGCTGAAAGTCACGCTTAAATCCCAGCACGACATCGGAGCTTCCTGCATGACTGGCAAAGAAAAAGAAAAATGCTGCAAAGATACTAGCTGTTAAGCTGCAGCCTAAGAAGGCTGCTCATCCATAATAATGATAGAAGGTTCTAAAAAGCTTGCACGTTGTCAGGTGTAGTTAGCAACAGCAGCTCTGTGCTCAGATTGGCAAACAGCCTCTGAATTTCTCTGCATTGTTATTCTGTTCCCACTGGGAACTCTGGGATCCTTTTCTAATTGGTCCAGTTGTTGTGATGGCGAGCGAGCAGACCAGAATAATGTGCAGAATAACACTGCCCTTCCCCCTCCTGTTATTAAAGCAGTCAACTAACCATTGAGCTCGATGGAAGTAAAGGCAAAAAAGTTTTGTTAAAAAAAGTGTTGTTATAGTTTACAGACTTCAAACACATTTCTGCAATTCATACAGTTTGTTTATTTGTTAATATTTCAGGAATAAAAAAGTTCCATTTTATTTAAAATCTTAGAGTTGCTATGTCCGAATTCCTTCCCTACTCACTACATAGTGCGTTCCCCATTATCTAGCGCTGTCTGAATCTACCATTCCAAATTAAGTGCTCTAGAAATTTACCACAAGTCTTTGCGAAAAACCAATGTTCACTACATTATTGAATTTAGACCATAATGCATTGCAATCAGACAATGTTTGCAAAATAAACGTGTTTAAATATAATTAATAAACCATCCACTTTTTCATCATCAGAACACAGCGGAGTCATAAATAGACGTAATGAAATGTTCATATTAAATAGATTTTCACTTCATGAAATCAGTGACGTCCTATCTGGCATTTAGAAAAACAAAAGAAAAGTAGTGAAAATCCAGGGTACTAGATTGTCCCGCACAATATCATTTTGTAGTAGTTAGAGATTAGGGTGGGAATTCGGACATAGCGATAGTCTCTAAAACAAAAACATGTCTGCGCTCACCAGTCTTCTTCACCTTTCCTTTCATTTTTGCTGACACTCCTGTCACACATCACACCTGAAACCTTCCTTCACCTGCTCCAACTTGCTTACCAACGCCTCTTCACCTCTTTCCCACACTCTCTGCTGACCCCAAGTACTTAAAGTCCTCCACCTTCTTCACCTCTACTCCCTGTAACCTCCCCAGTTTCTTCCATTTACTCACACATTCTCTGTCTTCCTGCAGCAGACATTCCTTTATCTCCTTTTCAGAGCAAATTCCACCTATTGAGATGTTTTTCCACCTGCTTCCCACTATACTGTAGATCACAATGTCATCTGCAAACATCATGATCCAAAGAGATTCTTGTTTAATCTCATCTTTTAGTCTGTCGGTTACCAGAGCAGACAAGCAGATCCTTGGTGGAATCCCACGTTTACCTTGAGTTCCTGTTACACCTACCGCTCATCTCATACATGTCCAGAACCAACGCATTCTGACTCCCAACTCGTCATATATGGGCGTATGGTTCATGTCTCCTCCGTGTCACTTTTTGATGTGACGCGGGACACGGATCAGTACGGTACGCTAACCCAGTGCCAGTTCCACGTCCTGTACCACATCCAGTATCGTGTCCAGTAGTGCGTCCCAAGGGTTAGGGACCAGCACTTCAAGCAGTCAGCGCTTTAAAAAATGATGAATATCAAAAAGTCCATATACGATGAGTTGGGATTGAGAATGTGGTGCCAGAACTAATCCACTTATCTGCAGATCCAGACTTCCTCACCTAAACCACAGCTCTTAGACTTTAGATGACATATTCTGCTGACCTCCATAATCATCCTCAAAACAAACATTGCATCTGAAGTTCTCTATCTTACCATGAAACCAACCTCTGTGCATAACGTCATAGGTCATACATATCAAAACAGTTCTTTTGTATCATTTGTATTAGTTAAAATTTTTCTGTAAGGATTTCTTTAAAAAAAAAAAAAGGTTTTCCAATCATCATTTTAATGGAGTTTAATCTTCCTGTCTTTAATCTTCACGAACAGAACGGTCGTTTGACATCACATGTTCTTTAAACAGCTTGCTGGCTCTGGTGCTGCTGACTGTGGCTTGATAAAAATGTCTAAATGTGCATAGATTTTCTAAACACGTCACACTCTGTGTACATCAGAAGGGAAATAACAATCAGGATTTCGACTTCTATAAATATATTTCAAAATGTACTATTCTACCAATTGTACGCAAATTAGAAAAATAAAAATTAGTTATTGGGTTCTTTAGCTGTTCTACAAAATCTCTAAGACATGAAACCATGTCAGTGCAAAACAGTGAAGCTGATAATTGCTGTGATCAAACTTCTTCTGATCTGGAATTGGTCTGTGCCCTTCCAGGCGTTCAGCTTTCACAGCAATGTGTTGTTCAGTCACCTCAGCTCGCCATATGCTGCCCGCTGATTTCAATCATGACAAGCAGGCTTGCCCTCACCATCTGCTTACTCATCAATGTGACAATAAGGAGGCTTCAAAGAAAAGAACAGTAGGACACTTTATGGATCTGAATATATTTTTAAGCATTAGTTTGACGGCGTGTCAGCTGGGGAGGAGCCAACGTGAATGAAGAGAGAGAATAGGAGAAAAAAACAGCTGAGGGTTAAAACTAGCTACAGTAAATTAGCGGAGGCTTCATATTGTCTGTCCATCCATTTTCAGATTCCACTAAACCCAGCTACTGTTGGGCGAAGCCAGGGTGAACCCTGAAGAAGTCACCAGTCTGTGGCAGGGTCATACAACCACACATGCTCACATGGACACCTATTTCTAATTCAAGCAATTTTGAGTTACCAACCTATGAAGCATGTTTTTGGGCTGTGGGAGGGAACCGGGAAGCCCAGAGAAAACCCACACATGTACAAGGGGAACATGCAAACACCACACTGAAAGGTTCTAGCTGGGATTCAAACTAGGACCTTAGAGCTATCCAGCTTTACAGTTTTAAGCCAGATGCCAGCTCAGACGAGGACAATGAAGATGGTCGTTTACCAACTGATTCATCAGGATGGAGCAGAACAGGGAGCTTGTGGCCCACCCAAAGTATTTTCTACGTCACAAAAAAGATCTTTTTCAAACATTTTTTCATCTGCTCATAATTCTCTATGATTGGAAGATAGAAATGCTCAAGAATGAAGTTTGGAGCTTAAACTGCTTGTTTTTAGGTAGTTTATCATCAGAAAAATGTCAGAAGAACATCCTAAAAACACCAAAAACACCATTTTCATTGAATCAACTGTCTTTAGACTCTTAATTGTGATAAAAAACATAGATCTCATTCCATCCATATAATTGGTAAAGCACCTTAAATTGGTTTCTGTCTTTTTTTTTAACCAGTTTGCTTCATGAACGTCTCGATGATCTTATAAACAAACCTGCAAACCAAGACATGACACAGACAAGGATCTAGAATGTTTTCTATACTTTGACTTCAACTCACTGATGCCTGGATATTTTCAACTGATGCCACTATGTAAGAACAGCACACACCATCTGCTTAGTCTTTATTTACACTGCAGGGAAAAAAAAGTGCAGTCGAACATCTGGAGTCATCTGCTTCATTTGCAGCTAACACATTGAGGTCAGGAGAAGTCTGCAAAGCTGTCTTCTGTACTGTACCTGTGAGACATAGGAGGATCTTGCACAAATCTGGTTAAAGTTTTTTTTTTTTTTTCTGAGTGGAATGTCCATGAATCAACCCGTAAATTTGTTCCTACACATTTCTAATAAAGAAGAAATGTGAGTGAGAGGAAGAGCAGCAACAGAGACAGACACAGGAAATGAAGGAGGGACTAAACTTGGCAAAGATTAATGTGCTAGACTTGTATTTATTTCCAGACTTTCAGGTTAAAGGTCTGCATGAGTTGAGAGGTTGAGACTAAAGAAAAAGTCCTGTTAGGGGATACAGAAAAGCCACTAAGCACCATGTTTTCTCATCAGGATTTCAGGTTATTTTTGTCACTTTAACAGCTGCAGTGTGTTGTTTTCTCTCTTGTGTGTTTGGGATTTTCCTCAGCTGAAAAATAACCCTTGAAGATTTTTTCATGACTTTGAGTGATTAAACATTACAGAATGTGTGTCTCTTAAAATAGCTGGGATTTTGGGGGGAGCACAGCGACTTAAACTATCTAGCACTACCAGTTTGACTATGATAAATGCATCTTTACACCACTTTTTTCCAACTTTTTCGTAATTCTTGCCTGTTCAGATTCACCCTTTAAGCTGGGTTTTTTTCTGTTTTATTTTACACATAATGAAGTGCTCTGTAATTTCCTATTCCCTTTGGTTTGTTTTTGCTCTTTGGTACGATTACTACCCTCGTTCTTATGTTGCATTTGCAGGTTTTGTGGATCGATTTAGATGTTGGGCTCGGCACAGTGAAGTTGATGTGGTGCATCAACCAATCAGGGACTCAGCTTTGGCCATGTGAAGATTTCAATGACTCAATCAAAGGGTAGAAAAATGAATCCAATATGGCCGCTCTATACAAAGATTTTCATCCTGAACTTCCATCCATTTTCTAAACCCTCTGGTGCCATGGGGTTGCTGGAGACTCTTCAGGTTGCTGTTGAGCAAAAGTGGGATACACCCTGGACAGTTCGCTAGCCAGCCACCCGGACAGCTTATGCAGCTAGCGACCCCTGCTGTCCAAGCTCTGGCAAAACTAGAGAGCGTTGCAACACAGGGCCCAGCAGAGCTAACGAGTGGCACCAGCCAGGGACTGACAGAGCTAGCAAGGTTTGCTGCCCAGGCTACCAGTCTAGCAGAGATCGCTATGCTAGACTGCTAGCGGTTAGCTGCCCGGCAGACAGAAAGCTGCTGCAGGTGCCGTCGTAGCAGGCACAATGGCTCTAGCTCCATGGGCTTTTGTTGTTTTTCTTATTTTCATCTCGACAATAATGAAAGTTTTCCGTTTTATTTTTTCTGTCTTATGCTAGGCAACAAACAGACAGAAGTAACATTTAAAATGGCCGTCAGGCGCAGTTCTTGCTTCAGGAGTGAAGTACACCAGACCGGGAGAGACCCTGAATGATCTGGTGAACCCAGACATAGCAACTTTCTTGCCGGAACCTCTGTTGAGCTTTCCAGAACACACAAAACCAAGATACTCCCTCAATATCATCCATGTTTTCCTTGATGTGGCAACATATTAAGTCCAGAAAAACTTGGGAGTTGCTCTGCAGCCGGGGCATCGAAATTTGAGATGAATCAAGAGAGAGGCGGCAGATGCAAATCTGACGTGCAAATCCCATCTGGTGTAAATTCAGCATTAAAGACCCATTCCAATAAAAATAGTGTTTTTGCATATTTAACATATTCATGTGACATTTTCTGATAAAAGAGGGCATATATAAAGAAAATTAAGCTCAAATTTCAATTTCTTAATGTCTTTTTTTTATTGTTTTGAATCAGGAACATGCCATTTGAAAAAGCTTATTTGTGTCGTAGAAAACACACAGAGTGAACCACAAATTTCCTGTTTTGAGCTCTCATTAATAGAGAGGGGGGGGGGTTGCTTTGCACCAATGGTCCCACTTACAACTCAGTCACATTTCTAATGAATTACTGCCACAACACAAGTGATTTAATATTTGATATTGGTTAAAAATGGCATAATCATGATTAAAAATAAAAAATAAAAACACTGGGGAAGCTTTTCAAATTGCTCAGTGGCACAGAGGTTTTCTTGTTTGCTCTGGACCAAGTTTCAGGTGAGCTTTCACAGCTGCCAATGGAAAAGAAAGAATCACACCTCAGTACAGCTTAAACAAGCATCCAAATGCGCCCTTTCCCGCAAACAGGTCACTTATAGAGCTAAATCTGTAGTAAAAAATGCTCTGTTTCTCATTCAGCCCAGCCTCGGCTTTATCAGTCAATACCTCTGTTTCTAAGAGGATCAAAGGGAGAGGATTATGTTTGAGCTTTCTGCGTTGAATCAGATAGTTTCTTATCCCTCTTCCCTACACAGATCAGGCAGTTTTCAACTTTGAAAATATGTGTAACTTGTAATATCTTTATCCATAACACATTTTTCTGTCAGCGCAACATCTCATCAATGAGCTTACTCCTCAAATAATGTCTCCACAGGCAAACTGGCCTCCCATTCTAAAAGAAAGTATTTGTGCAGTGTTTTTTCTCTCTCTGCAGCTCTGTGGGTGTACGGTTCTGGAGTGGAAAATGGTTTATATGGGCTGCCTTCTACAGGAGAGGCAGATAAAAGCTAAATACATTACCCTGCAAAGCAGCATCCAGCACAGACCTCATAAATCACACCATAGTTGTACTTGAACGTTGACTTGACTGTGTCTGTGTATTTGTGTGTGTGATAGTGTTTTCTATATGTGTGCATTCATTGGGGGTTGGATTCATTCTCTTGATATATTACACACACAACAGTGTTTGTTGATTTCCCTCCTTTTTTTTTGCAACTTTCATTATTTTGCTGTTATTTGTTTTGCTTCTGCAAAGACTAAAACTCATTGTCAAGAAGTGGCTGACAAATTACATCAGGAAAATGTGTTGTATCAGGAGCCATATATCATCGTAAAAGTCCATTTTGTGAAGCTGTTCGTTCAGCAGGAGAACAAAATGCACAATCACAGCTAAAACAGACATCATGAGTCTACTTTCAACCTGCTTTAAAAAAAAAAACGCTTAACAGTTGATTTTCTAAAATGGTTCCTGTTTTTTCTTGCAAATTTGTTCAATTTATAGCGTATATAGCTGCATGGTAAGAGATTACACATTTCTTTTATAATACGTTACCAAGTTTTTATTCATCCTAAAAGAGACATTTTTTGTACAGCAATCATAGACATTAAGTATATAGAGAGAACTGGACACATCATTCCCTCCCCCCTTGCCTTTCAAATAGGAAGTACCCGCTAGTTCAGTCAAAATCCCATAGACTTCTATAAAGAAATAAACAGCTATTACTCAGTCATTCTGTTTGTCAGAATCACCATTTTGCTCTTTTTAACATGTTCTTGCTAAACTTAGTTTTTTTTTCCATGATATATTTTCAGTATCCTAAGTATTTCAAAATATAAACTGACCAGTCAAATGCCTCAATAAGAGTATCTTGTGACCGCTGACCCCAACGTCCAATGTTCTAAATGTTTGACAGATTCTCCTCAAAGCTGCTTTCAATGGAACAGATGTGGCTCTCTAACAAACTCACTCCTGATTAGTGAGAGTAGTTGCCACAGAAATGATGACTTAAATTGACCGTTCACTGCTTGCTAACGTCGTCTGGTTCCAAAATGGCGAAATCCATACCAAGGAAAATGGCGTCTGAATTAGCTTCATTTTGTTGAAACCCGAGGTAAGGAATTTTCTATTGGTAACACCACAGCCTTGTTTTGTCCATTTCTATATATGTCAGTGACAGCGACCCTTCGTTTATCACAGGAGTTATATTCTAAAAATAACTTGCAATATGTGACATCTGAAAACAAAGCACTTTTTGCACCATACTGTGCTCCAGATTATAAGAAGTACCATCAATGAATTGTCCATTTTTGAACTTATGTCAGATATAAGATGCACCGACTATAAGGTGCATTAAGCGAGACAAAACAGCCAAAAATAAGTCCGTTCATTCAGTCAGACTTTATTAACTGCGTTCACAGTAGTCTAGATTTTGTTTGTGACTCGCTACACATTAGCAACATTAGAGTACTATCTGTAACTCCCAACCTTGTGTGCAACACATAAAAAAACAGATACTTCTAAAATAAGCGTTAGTGACAACGGCGCTAGCTCCAAACCTTGTTCGTAACATGGTAACACATTAGCCCTGTTGGTGTATTCACAATAACACCCAACCTTGTTTGCAGCCAAATGAGTCCATTTATAAGGTGCTCCAGAATATAAGGAGAACTGTTGTTTACGGGAAAAAAAGAGGTTTTTAAAGTGCGGAAAATACAGTAGTTGTCTCAATTTTTCACAATAATCAACAAGGTTCTAAATACCCACTACAATGAAAATCGTCTTTATTTGTATTTTTAACATGTTCTTGTAGCATATTTCTCAAAATAACAGATCTACATGAATAATTTACGATTGAAACTAAGTTTCTGAGTATTTTCTAATTCAAATTGTGTTGGATCAGAAAACCAGATGCTAGAAAAACCTGGAGCTACTGACGCAACTACTGACTGGGCGTGCCAAAGTCTTTCTTACCACTCAGCTCCTTTATTTTCCACGTCTCTGGCTCAAAACTGTACGGCTGGATTGATCCTAAATTGCTTATTTTTGCATCTCTAATTCTAGCTTGAGGCTATAAGGTCAAACGTGAGACCGCAGACAGAGTTCCCAGCTCCTAGCCAACAGACCCACCCACAAGCCATAATTGTATATCTAATGAGCTACTGGCGCTGTGCATAAAATATGTCTTAAAAATCGACAAAGGCTTTTTGATTTAGGCTCAAAATGTCACAGTTATAATTAAAAGACTAATGGGAACGATTTTACAAAAGAAAAAAATATGGTAGTAGTGCGATTTTGAGGCTGGAACACCCCCCCCCCACTACTGATCTTAGACATATTTCTCAAACAAACATTAAAATGTTCACACTTTTCTCTCTTGTCTAAACTCTCGAAGTTAAAACTTTCATAGAAAAATACGTCTAGGATCATAGAACTGAACAAAAATATTCTTGCAATCAAATATTTATGTAGATTTGGCAAATTGATGCATTTTCTACAGGAGACATGGCACGGAGTATATCGATTGATAATGGTCTACCACCAATCAGGAAGTATAACACAATGCACTGTTTAAAAAAATGCAAAATTGCTCACAAAAAATTCTGGTGAACCACATTATAAGGAAGGAATACTAGCCTTCCTTCATTGCGTGTTTAAAGTAAAATATCAAAGCCCCAGGGTTCTTTGTCTCTGAACATTAGATTTATTGGTCTTACCTACATTTCTTAACCCTTTAACACCAGACATGTCGCTGACGACACCTAAAAAACACTTTACATTAGCAAAGTGTTGCATAATGACACAAAACTGATTTTCTCTGCAACAGAATCAGTTGATTTATGTGGATTGCATAAGCACTTCACTACTGTAAAGTGGTGTGTGTCAGTTCAAGGCTGCTTCAGACTGAGCTGGAATTAAGTTAATTGCATAAAAGGTTGAAGTGTTGCGGTTGTAAAAATTGCTTTGTTTGGATATATATTTTCCCAAACTTAAAGAACCACTGAAAAATTCTCCAGTCATTCTTTGCGTTTACAAATCTCCCCCCTCCCTGCTGTGGTTCTGTGTTGTAAGAAGATGGGAGCTTCTATTTCCACAAAGTAAGTCAGATACAGACAGCTAAGACAAAATAACAAGTTTGGTTGTGGTTGTATTAGTCATGTTTAGCATTCAGAGGAGAATTGGCCTTAATGCAAGCAAGGTATGACTAAAAAATACTTAAAGTTGCCCCTGTTGCATAGACGCTGATAGTGAAAGAGCAAAAAGAAGCTGTTTGTATCATGATGTCGTGAGTCAAAGCAAACATGAATGTCTAAGTAAAAATGTGTTGTTTTGTTTGTTGAATCCCAATAGTGCTCCAATGTGTTTAGTTTACTTGTTTCTCCTCTAAGTACAGTATGAGTTACAAAAGTGGAAGTTTTGATAAAATATGTTAATTATTTAAAAAAAAATACCATATTTAACTACTGGGAGATATATAACTCTTTTTTATCAACAGAAAATCCCTTCAAACTATGTAAACATTTAAATATAGAATTGTTTGTATATTGAGTAATTATATCAATTTTCTTAGAATGGAAGTAGAATGTAATCATATATATTTCTGCACACGGTCTGTGTGATCTTACACCTAAGTTGCCGTCTGAATCAGAATGGCATTATTGTTATTGTTTTCCCAACAATGAAATTTGAGCAGCAGTTCCTTAAGGTCATGCTTTAAAAAAAGGAAAAATGGATATTCCAGGTAAGAAGGTGAGCGCGTGCAATTTTCTCTACTGACCCTGAAACGAGAAGAGAGCAAACATTGAGTTCTGCATCAAAATTTCTCATTGTGCACCCTGAAGATCATCTCTGATGATGAGTTGGGTCTTCGTGGAAGGTCGAGGAAGGTTCATGGGGTCGTGAGCTCAATCAGGAGGCAGCTTGTTGTTTTTCTCTGACCTTCACAGAGCAGTGAAACTGTCCCAGAGGTCAAAGTGAAGCTCTGGGAGTGAGAATTACTGCACTGTGGGGTTTCTAAATGAATTACAACCAAAGCCAGGCCAAGTACTTCATGCAGAACAGGGAATAATATATGTTAATGCAACACTGTAGGTTAAAGACAACAACTTTAGTTTTATTATATAATAATACCTTTAAAAACATTAATTAAAAAATATTTAATTTACAACGGGGTGGCTTAAAGTCAAAAATTTATATTTAAAGCTTTAAAAATATATATTCAAACAGTAAATGCATTTTAAAAATTGTTTAATCTAATCGTTTTTCTCTTAAAAACCCAGAAGGAGAAACTGTGTCACTTTTTCAAGCGGCCACTAGATGCAGGAGTCAAAGAGAAGCATTTCACTATGAACTTGTTAAAAGATTTGATTTAGCGCAAAAAACAAAAAAACAAAAACAATGTATTTACAGCCAGGGGTCAAATTTTTTTTTGATTTTTAATGCTTTACTTCCTAATTATGGCTCATTTGTGTGGATATATGAGTGTATAAGGACCCATTGATTGAAATGGCACTAAAATGAGAACAAAACCACAGTTTTGAAATAAAAACTAAAAAATGTTCTGTTTTCAATCAAGATTAGGGCATCTCTTTGTCCAGATCCCCTGTTATTTCTTTGTTTTTGAGGTGAATCACCAAACATGCCATAAATCCGCTCCTGGTTCCGGTCCTTCTGTCAAATTTTAGAACCGTTTGTCGCCCACGTGTAAAAAAGTTTGCCCATCCCAGACCTATACCATACTATTCTTAAGCCTTTCAGAGTAAACTATATCTATAAGAACAAATCATTTATGAAATATTAGCTATTTTTGTGAGATCTTTTCCTACCCGGACAGTTTGATCTCTGAGGCTCCGCCTTTCGCTTCTTGTGGGTACCGCCAATCTCATGACGTCATCCTGGAACTGATGTATGTGTGTTGATTTTGCATGGTGTAGTTCCTTTGATTGTCCATTTTTGGCACAATGTGGCACAGTTGTCATAGATAATTCCATCAGTGTTTATATGTCTATAGTTATGAGAAAAAGCACATGAAGTAAAGAGGAACAGATCCTTTGAGCATGGAGTTACTAAAATTTGGTTTTGAAAAGTCACAAGAAAACTCTGGTTGTCATATTTGTCTTGTTCAGGTAAAGTTTTAATGAAGGGTTTTTTCTGAGGCCAGAAGTTTTTTTTGTATATGTATATATATATATTTGCTTTGCTATTTTTGGACTGGACACATGATTGTGTTCAATAAAAACATGAAAACACATTTTGGTGTGATTTGAGTAGGCAATGTTTTTCTCCATCGTAATTTAGATTGAGATATAGATACTTTTTCTTGCAACTGTATATTTCTTCATTGTTGAAGTTTGGCTTTATAGTTTGTCTTTTCACAAACCTGAAACAATGTTTCCCTGTTGAGGAGAAAAGCAGCCCATTTTACTATAAGCAGCTCTATTTTTTTCATGTCCTTTTTCCATCTTCTGGTTTCTTTGCAGGATGATTCCTCTGCACACTCCCTCCTCTTTCCTGTTTAAGAAGAGTCAGAGGCCTCCGGTGATCCATCGAGAATTTATTATTCATGATTTAGGTCGGTTGTCTCTGTAAAACAGTATCCGGTATGACTGGAGAGCCACATCGCTTCATCATGTTGGATTAGGTCAGATGTCTCCACCCTGGCTGCACGCCAGCAGAGGTCAGCCTGGGCAGCGTGCCTGTAAAAACTCTTCTAAAGACTGCTGCACAAAGACGAGCGCAGAAACTCCTGTGTGTGGACTTTTGTACTGATAAACATCGCTTTCTGCAGAAAATTCCTTAATGTCCATATTGCTCTTTAGTGGGTTTGTGTTACATGTGTGCAAATGATGGTCTGCTTGAGCCTCTCTAAGCTGCCAGAGCTGTCAGTCTGGGTTAAATCTATCTGGAAGGTGAGATCACTCTTTAAAGACAGGGTGGAGCAGCAGATAGGGATTGCAGACGGCTCGTTGTTCTCACGGTGCCTTAGACGGGCTCAAAGAACACTGCCGAAGAAGTTCAGTAAGTCCTTTAACTTCTCTGGAGATGTGGAAATACTTTCATTGGTTTGGTGCAAAAACAACTTTAGTGTCTGACTTCTAATCATAATAAAAAAGGGGTTTGTTGTTATTTCCTGTTGTAGATCCTGACAAGAAGAACTAGAAAAGTTGCATTACCTGCGATAATACAAGTGTGAATGCTTTTTTGCTGAAAGTAGTCACTAAAGATGCAAAAGCTTTTTGCTGAAAATAGTGACGCAATTTACTTAAACTGATGAAGGGATTTGCTGAGAATGCAAAAGCTATTTGCAAAATGTTAAATTTGCTAAAAGACTGGAAATTTTGCAAATTAACTATGATAGAGCGCTGGAGTTTACCTAAATTTCTGAAAGAATTTGTAGTAAAATTGCTTAAAATCCCTGAGTTGCTTAAATATGAGCTAAACTCCAAATTAGCCCAAAAAACCTTTGTAGATGCCATTAGCCAAAAAAGCTAGCTTGTTGCTTAATTACCAGCTAAACGCCAAAATTGCCTAAAATTCCTCAGAAAACTAAATAAGTAAAAAATGTTAGCATGTTGCTAAAATATAAGCTAAACTCTAAATTCGCTAATAAAATCTAAGTAGATAACAAACTAGCCAAAAGCTTTAGTGTGCTGCTAAAATCATAGCTAAACTCCAAAGTAGCATAAAAACCTTAGTAGATGACAAATTAGCCTAAAAAAGCTAGCTTTTTGCTTAAATTATTAGCTAAAGTCCAAAATAGAAAAAAATCCTTAGTAAACTAAATTAGTCAAAAATGTTGGCCTGTTGCTAAAATAAAAAGCTTTACTGTAAATTAGCCTTAAAACTCCAGTAGATAACAACTTAGCCAAAAACTTTAGCATGTTGCTAAAATATTGGGTAAACTCAAAATAAAAAATTGCTATAAAAGATGAAAACATAGCCCATGAATATATTTAAAGGCTTGATGCTGATCTACTTAAAATTTTAAAATTTTAAGTAGTTTCTTTATTCATCTTCTATGGGGCATATTTTGCTCAATATTTCAAAAACTATGAAATTTACGAATATCAAAATTCCAAGCAGTTTATGTCCTGACAAGGTGGATGTTTTGATACCAAGATTGCTGAAATTGCTGAAAGTGTGATTGAGTTTTTACGAGCCAAAAACGTACGGAAAGGAGCAGAAGAATCACTATAGTGTGAATGCTTCAAAACATTCACACAATTATTTAGGCCACAGAAAGTCATATGGTTTAGCTATATCATTGATCTGGGAATGTTTCTTGTTTATTTTTCTTATCTGTTGCAGCCTTTCAGTTTATCATCACTTTACGGTAAAGCAAAAAGGTATTTTGCTGTTTTGAGCCAAATGAATCAGTTAAAGATTCGGATACCTGATTGTCATCAACCGTCACAACTTGGCACAATTGCAATTACAATAGAAGCCAAAGCTCCTATTTACAGGCCAGAGACAGCCACTTGAAACGTTCTTCACATCGCGTTGTCTTTCTGTTTTGGCCTATTTTTGTTTTTATGTGAACCAGTGCATGAGAACCAACACACCGTACTCAAACACACTGGCATGACAAGAATCTGTTTGTGTAGATCTTTTGTCTGGGTGTTATTCATCCACCAGACGGCCCTAAAAGTTGTGTGTTTGTGCACAGGGGAGGAAAAGTTCCTGTCGTCAGAGCCTCTTCAGCCCACAGAGGAAGTGAACTTTAAATAAGGCAGTGATGTATGGTAATGAAAAAGTCCTCCGGAGAGTCAACACGGTTTGCACACACGCCTAGCCACTCCCGGCTGTCTCTCACATCTCCCCTCAAGGAAGCATGTCTATAATCTTCTGCATCCATTAAGTGGTTTAAGCACTGCACACTTGTCATGCAGTCAATTTCTAATGAATTCTCTGTGTGAGGAATGGAGGCAATAAAAGGAAAGCAGATGAGAAGAGGATGCTGCTGCGTGCAGGCTGAGCTCTAATGAAAGCAGGGGTATGTGTAATGTCTATTCCCCTGCCCATGACCAAAGTCCCAGCTCTGTATCATTTTTATGACACGATCCTTCTCGGATGCCACCACTCGGCTGCAGGAGGATTCGGCTCCGCGGCAGCCAGGCGAGGGGGATTACGCAGGTTCTCTTTCCAGCTCACGTCTCCATCTAGCAGCTCTTTTCATGTCACACCACCTCTCCTCCATCACTCCGTCATCCACCCGGTTTTCCAATTCATTCATTAAATTTTGTCACAGATTTGGAACCAGAAATGTTGGAAAAAGGCATCTGTTTGGTCAGGAATTAACATCCTCTTTGGTGTTGAGGAGTCAACGTTGAGACAGACCCAGTATTCTTTTTTTTTTTTTTTTTGGTTAAATTAACAAATTATTAAAATTATCAGTCTAGAAATCATCATGACCATTGTTAACAAACACCTAATGACATTTCTGCAGTTGCAGTTAGACCTCAGAATCACACATAGCCTGAATTCCTGTGTGCTCCATGAGGATTCAGGCAAAAGGATAGTAATGCTAAATGTAACAGTACCTGTAACAGTTCTAAAGAAAATATATGTAATAAAGCCTTAGGTCATGAGTCAGAGCTCTGTCTCCCCCTCTGGTCATCAGCGGGGACTCATCTCCACAGTATTAACATGCTACAATATGCCAATTTTGCAAAAAATGTTTAGTGTGTTGCTAAAATATTAGCTAAACTCCAAATTAGCATAAAAACCTCAGTAGATAATAAACTAGCCAAAAACTTAACCGTGCTGCTAAAATATTTGCTAAACTCCAAATTAGAAGAGTCTAGTACCTAAAAGTCTACAAAGTTAAATCAGGGCTAGGCAGGCAGAGGACAAACACGAGCATTAGGGCATTAGAGAACAACCAGTATGGCCAAGCTCCAGGCGAGGGTCAGGGCAGGCGGCAATCAGAGCAGGGTCAGTGGGAACAGAAGATCAGGTCAGGATGAGAATGCTCAGTGATGCAGACAAAGTGGCAGAAACAAGACTTCGCACTGAACAGAGTGGGGTTGCTCCGAGGCATCAGTCCCACCCACAACTTAAGAGGCAAAATTCTAATGAACTACTGCTTCTCTGCTTTGATTTAACCTTTGACATAAAGGGATGTGATTAGAATGAAACCTTCCCTCGTTGTGCGTATTCTTGGTGTATTGTGAAGCATTTGAAGGGCTAATATAAGCTATATAATGCTGTCATTTGGTGGCCTCACACCACCCTTTAGTTATTAGTAAGATGTGATTACTGACCCCTTTATGACCAAACACACTCGAATACCACATGCATGAGTGTGTGTGCAGGTGATACGTAAATGCCTGTAGAGTCACTCATAGTTCTGGCACACAAATTATGCTCTGATCGCCAAATTACCTAATTTCTAATAGCTAAGTATTGCACCCTAATCACCTGAACAGCACAAAAGAGCTCTCCTGCCTAGTGCAAATGATTTTGGGGGGATGTACAATGACCTTCCTGAATCTTGAATTTATCAGAGGTGAAATAGAGCATTGTGGGAAGCTGTTTTTAATTGCCAGGTGGTAAACTCACACATGAACTCATTATTTTGTCCCATCTATTGAGCTATGTAGCATTGGATGGAGTAAATGGTCATCATGTGGGCGACGCCAGAAATAATCAGTCACAAAATCGATACATCTATGGCCACAACTCACAGGAATTTGCAATGATTAATCTTTTTCATGCAGAATTATGTTTAATGTGTTTGTATCATAACTACAGAAAATGATTTGTTAACAAGATGTTTTTATTTTTTTCCACATTTGATTTTCTTCCGCCTCGATTGCTGCATAAAACATAATCACGCTCTGGCTTCATGCTCAGTCTGACTCATGTTTATGGTGATTTGATTTCATTTCCGCCATTGAAATGATTATTTTACATCAGCTCGAGTCTGTATTCTCCCTCTGTAACGATGCTTCAAACCAACATTCTGTGCAGACATCTCATTTAGCATCAGACTCCGTGCACTGAAGGTGTTATATTAAGTGACAGGGGGGGTAATGCAGTCCTCCTCGGTAGTTTGTGAACCGTGTTCCTCCTCACTCTTATTTCCATTCACAATGTTGGAATGTGTTAACACTGAAACGCAACACCTTCAGCTGAGGATTTTTTTTTGGTCTGCTGCTAATAAACACGTTTTAGATGACAACATGTGAAGCCAGCGACATTAGAACTTCAACTTCTGCAGAGGTAGCTTGTGATTTTTAATTAGAGGCACACACACAAGAAAATACTATTTTGTGGCATCATTATCTGATGGAAGGCGCTGTGGATTTTGGATTACTTCTTAATTGCCTGGAAAACTTTACAAAAGGTCATAAAATGTTCCTTTAAGTTTAATTTTTTGTTTCCCTGAATGTTGCATTGTCCCATCAAATAACAGATAAGTCAGGGTGTCTACACCGTAAAAGCTCCAGGCAGTCCAGGTCTACAGTAATTCTTCCAAACTTGATGAACTTCCTGCTCCTCTGGAAACATAATGAGCAGCGAGTCCCTGGTTGACTGAAGGAATTGGAACTTGGAGAGGACTGCTCTCATTATGTCAGGCTTTGCTACGCTGGGGTTCTGCTGTTCCAGTCACTTTTGGGCCAATGGCAACATGGAACTGACCCATATAGCCTTGGAATTCAATATGAGCAGTGGAGGTTGATCAAACGGCAAGAAACATCTGGAGCTGTTGTTCCTTAGAGCTGCTTCTCTGTGGGGATTTTAACACTTAAGCCAGTCAAACTGAATTTGTATGACTCAGGCACTGGGTTTCCTGTTGGTTGATTGTCATTCTGTAATGACATCCTGATGTCTTTTTTTTTTTTTTAATCGTGGGTTTTTTTTTTCACCATTCATCATTGAAAAAAAAATCCTTCTAATTTTAACTAACCAATAAAGATAAAAATATTGTAACTTGGTAACCTGGTAACCCTCATGACTCTTTAACCCCAGAACACTTTCACTATAAAAAGTTACACCATCACTTTTGCTGGGAAATTTTTACCCTCTCATAAAAATAGATCAAGATATGACAATACATGATAAATTAGAGTAAGTTTCTTTTAGTTCAAGCTGTGCTTTATGCAACAAAGTTTGGAAAATAAGCATAAGAAGATCCTAAGAACATGCTTGAAAATGACTGAAAAAGGTAGGAATATGAGAAGAAAACATTCCTAAAAAAATAAATAATGATACTGTACACTTGGCCTTTGGTCCACTCATTCCTAGGACATGTGGGACTTTACCCAGGGGACCCATGACACTCAAAAAATGCAACAAATTTAAAATAATGCAAATACTTTTGCTTGGGTGAAAATCAACCAGTGATAGTGCTTTAGGGTTAAATGTAAATAAAATGTCTAGAGAAAAATTTGACTTTATTTTTAGTCATTTTTGCTGTCAGTTTTGCAAAAATGAAAGACCTTTCTCATATAACTATATTAAAAAGTAGGTGTTTATGAATCGTTCTGTTTTTCTGGGGTTGCATGACAGATGAATCGTCCAACTTTTTTTTTTTCTTTTTTTAACTGTGCTAAAAAACTAAAAAAATACTTGACATCTTTATCTTGTAGTATAATATTTTGAATGATGGATGGACGACCTAGAAACAACTCAAGTACAGGTGAGAATTACTACATTTTTCGGTTTATAAAGCCGAATCTGAATTCTTCCTAGTCGACTAATCGATGACTAATCCACTATTAAAACAGTCGATGACTAATTTAATAGTTGATTGGTCGTTACTTTAGATTATATGGAGTCAGAGTTTGGTAAAGTTTAAAAGTTGTGAGCATTCAGCACCAAAAATCTTCTTTTTTAATATTTTAGTCAGTGAGACCTAAACTTAATCTTTGGTTGGCTGAAGGTACATTATAGGCCAAAACTAAATCAAGTTCTGTAAAGTAAAGTTGCCTCAACATGGCAAAATATTCATTTGCCACCAATCAAATGTTGTCCTTACTTGAGTTGTAAAACAAAAATCAGCAATTTGCACCAATCCTTACTTCGAACTTGCACTTGAGTTTTAGTGTTGGATTGTCTTATATGTCTGCACACATACAACAATGGCATATTATTCATGATCCTAGAAGTTCAGATTCTTATTTGTATCTCCAAAAATATCATATACGTATCAAAAAATCTATCTGGCAGTGGGAGTAACAGCAATATCGGTTAGTGATGTAAAAAAATTAGTCTTTGACAATTGATCCAGTAACTGCAGTATTGTTTGAAAATCACAGATATGAACAAAATTATGTTGGTTAGGAATATATACAATCAATTAAGAAGTTGATAATCGATTTCTGACAAACTGTAGTTTCTCTTACTGTTTTTTCTACAGTCTTTGTAATTTAATGTACATGCAATGCAGACAAAAATATGTCCAATCATAAACTTGCTTCTTACAAGTCAATAACTGAATACATTTCTCTGTCAAATGTCATGCATTATTATTTAGACCTTTAAATGCCATACGAATAAGGAATGTCTAGATTTTAGTGTTTTTGGAAAAAGACTGTATCGTATTACCAAAAAGTTAGTTGGATCCTTAATGTATCGATTCGAGGACCATGTATCGTGATGCGAATCATGTGAGAGGGAAAGATACACACCCCTTATAGTTACACTCTTCTCACAAAGTTGTGTCCTTATGATTGTTCTCCTGGCTCAAAGCACAAAAATCATTGAAGACACCATCAATGACCCTGTGGACAACCTGGAGCGGATTTGTTTGAAAGCTTTTAAACATCTCAAAGCTTCAGCTTAAGTAAGGATGGACAGAAAACCCATGCAGGTCACCGCAGACCTCTAGGTCTGTACGTTTGACCCCAAAGTGTTTTGTTTAGCAGCAGTTATCGCTCCGTTTCGCTGTTTGAGCAGAATATTCTTGGCCTGTTTGGAGGCTCGTCCCATGACACCGGTCCCTAGATTTGAAATTGACACTGTGAGGGCAGAATGCTGCCGCTGTGAAAATCTCTGAATACACAGTTCATTGTTTTTGCATCAAATATGTTCTTTACTTGTTGCACAACTCTTTCCTCATTTGCAGACCATTTGGGTTTAGTTCTGCAGACTCCATCCTGCTTAACGACTTTGTGTGGTTTTTAACGTATCTGGGAGAAACAGTCAATGAGATCCAGCATCAAGTGGTTTGTGCGGAATTGTTTGATAAACATGGCATTTTTCAGTCGGATACTCCCGTATCATGGACCAGAACCAGCTCCTAAACCATCGAGCGACGAGACCACAACAGCGAGGAGAAGGAACGCTTTCCAGACATTTTTCTGCCAAGTCTGTTGGATATTTCAGAAAAGATCTTAGTGTTTGTATTGGAGGAATTTTGGCCTAAATGATGAATAAGCAATGCCTCATTAGAGGGAATTATATTAGATAGGGTTTGTGAAATAGGAGTAAACAAAACCTAAAACGTCGTAGAAGTGCCAAGAAACAAGAAAACAGAGAGTGCATGCACAAATTAAATGAAAGAGTTTATGGCTCTGTTTAGTGGTGGAATTTTCTTCTGATTCTACACTATTTCAGTGTTTTCTGTTGTACACATTTGTGCAGGTTTGTTGGTGAATGTTGGGAACAAACAGCTAAATATCAGGCTTTAAAACCCCAATGAGAGCTGCATTTTTTTTCTCCACTATGAAATATTTTACTGCAACTCAGGTTGCCTTTTTTAAGGTTTAATAAGCTTAACAGAATGTTTTTATCCTCTGTGGCTTTGGTCTCACAGGTGCAAATAATCACAAACATACCTCCGGGTTTTATGGAGGACTTTGGAGCGCAAAGTAAACACAAGGGAAACGGCAAAAAGAAAATTAACAAAGACATTACTGAGAAACTCGATGACTTCACTTCCATTTGTTTAATCCTCGCTTGCTTCCTTGTTTGTTAAGCTTAATAATTCAATGGTAGATATTCTAAGCTGTCTATAAACAGAGCTGATTCATGCAACTGCAGTAATCGCTGAATTTTAATGTTGAATCTGGAAAAAAACATCCTTGAATGGTCTCATTTGCAATGATGAATTGCATTTACTTAGGCAACAGCAAAATGCTTTTGCAAACAAATGAGCCTTGGACCTCCAGCAGCCTCAGTAAACCTGAAATGAAAATATTTTTAAACGTTTTATTTTCTTGTTTTGCAACCAGATTGTGTATTTTATATCTGAGTTTTGCAAGACTGCGATGGAAGTGTTGATCATCCAAAGACGTCTTTTATGGGCCGCCAGTTCTACAAACAAGAGAATGTTTAAATTGCTGTCATAACTTTTTGGTAGCACTCAGTTTTCACCTTTTGTTCAGCCTCCGATATGTGAAACCTCTTGAACATAAGAAATGTAAATAATTATGTTATTCTTTTGGATCTTGACAGATTCACTACGTCTCTCACACACACAAACATGTGCACACCAAAAGAACAAAAATATGAAAGTAAAAATAATCCAGCCGGTATGGTTGGCTCTCAGTTACCATAGGAGGATATTTGCACTAAAATCTGATTAGCCCAAGGATTTTTAAACCACAAGCAAGAGATTGGTAGTTTAGCAAAAATAAGTGAATTAAATTACATTTTATTTTTTTTAGAATCCAGATTTCTAAAAAAGTTTAAAATTTCCTCTTTGCTCCGCATCACAGAAGAGTTTTCTTTTTTAATTTTATTTTTTAAACATTTTCCAGTATGTAGGCCTAGCGCCACTCTAAAACATTTTAGTGCTTTTTTGAAATACATCGTGACCCAAAAACTCTGCAAAAAGAAGGTTTTATTCCTTTTTCAAACAGTATTTACCCCCTCAAATGAAACTTTCAAATATTGGAAAATGTAGCTTATTCACTTCTGAGAACATAGCAGACACTCTCCACTCACAGCAGGTTAAAGCGTATTCATACATCATTTATGTTTTTCCTCTACTGGACAGGCAAAAATCTAGGTCACAGTTTGACTTTAGTTTGAACCAGTAAGAAAGTTCACATCTGAGATTTGACCGAAAACTCAACAAATCTCACATAGTCTGACATGAATTGAATGGCCTGCAACCACGATTCTGCCAAAAGTTACTTCAGAATTTTTTATCAAAGTCTTGACTCTTTGTCCCCCCCCCAAAAAAAATCTCTGTGTGCTTTAGTCATTGACAGTCTCAGTCAGATGCACAGACTTCAACATCTTCAAATATGTGTTCTCCCATATTGAAAACCACTTAGAATTTTTTTTAATATATATTTATCAAACATATACATCAATGGTGAAAAAGCCATCTTTTGGACCAAAAAAACAAATCTGCACAAAAAAAAACTGAAAGGATATAATGCAATCTTACTTAACCCTTTAAGACCTGACCTTTTGCATAGCACACATTTTTAGTCTTTTCTATCCTTTTGGGGCTGATTTTGACCTGAAAGGTGCTTAAACAATTGATCTTTATACATAATGTAGTTTTTGAGAAAAATCCTGTCTATAAATGAGAAGTTCTGATTCCTAAGTTATATATATATATATATATATATATATATATATATTTTTTTTAACTTGTCCTGTCCAACAGCTGAGCAAACAGACCAGAGCCGAGAGCCTCTTGTGTTAGACAGATTGGTAACACTTTATAAAAATATTCATTAAGAAGCTTTATTAACACATTAACAAACACTATTAATGTGTTTAAGTAATATATTAGCAGAATAAGCCGAATAAGGTTTATTAACATACTTAATAAGAATTTTTACCATATAATGTGAGATCATTGTCAACAAAGGCCACAATAATAAACTGCTTACAAGAAATGTATTACTACTAGTTTTGCAGCACCTCATCTAAAGTGTTACCGACAGATTTTACTGTCACAACAGGGAATTATTAAGTCATTTTGTATTTTGTGCTAAACTTTATTCATACTGATTATGTTTGTAACTTTTTTTTTAATTTCCTGTTGGACCAGACGGAAAAGAAGAAGAGGGAGGTTTGGCGAGGGTGGGGGTTAATGACACGAATTAGTTAAATTTAACGTCTTCATATGGACATTTTGGCCTTACAGAGTAAAATTTAGTACCCAAAGTGTGCGACACAAAGCTAAAATGAAAGGCTAAAAAGTCTAAGACTCACAGTTAGTTCATAAAATAATAATAAACTAGGGAAAAGATTTCATGATATGTCTTGTTTCTGTAAATGTCAATCATTTCCTCTATTAAGTATTTAATGGATAGGCTGAGTATGTGAGCTGAACCCACATCCTTGGCTCTGTTGCTGATCCAAAAAAAAATGCATGTTCCCTATTTATGTGACCCTATTTTAAAAGAAAAATAAATGGGCTTTCCAAGAGAATGAGAGTTATTGCTGAGGTTCATTGTTGGACAAAAATGATGTATCAATCACATAATGAACATAAATTGAGCCAAAAGGCTGTTCTGATACTAATGTGGATTTGTAGAGACTTTAAAATTAGGGGTATCAAATTATCGAGTTAAACGCTAATACTTAATTACAGCTAAATTAGCTCTATTTAGTCATGTTAATCTTGGTTTTAATCTAAAATTATTATGTAAGGGATAATTCCCAATGAAGTTTCTGTCATCAGATATTAACATGTTGGACAGTACTTCCACTAAGTACATACATTTCTGATAATGGACACCATTATCTTGCTTATGCCACAGACACTTACAAAAGAAATACATATGTTTGTGTTTTAATCTTGTTATCAGATTCTAATAGTTTTTCACAAAAAGTGGGCTATTTGATAGGCGGTGCATCACGTTGTCATGGTAACGGCCACATTAGCGTGCAGCTGTCAGCGCTCGGAAAATACACATCGGCTTTATCATTTTAAACAGAACTTGCACAAACTCATTTAAGTGTCACAGTAGTAGTAAAAGTAAAACTTTATTGAAATGTCAACACATTTTCCAATGACACTGTTTCCATTTAATCATATTTATGCGAATAAACACAAACCAACTCGCGCAGTAAGTCATTCAAAAACAAGGTGACGGATGTGAACAAAAACATTTCTGCCACAGCACTAGCGCTCATCTTCCTCTATCAAAGTAGACGTCGGCATCTTATTCGGGCCATGGAGGGGCAAGCTACGCGGGAGCGGCTACAGATGAATAGATTTTGGGAAATCGTGGTTGGTAATTTTGCAGAGAAGCTGTGGATCCAACAATTCCACATGACGCGCTCAACCTTGGATGCACCTGTGTGGTATCCGATTGTTGATCATGTGACGATTGCAGTTTTGTGAAACATGTCAATTTTGATACGCCTCAAAAACCACATGTTCCAAGCGCAAAAAATTTATTTTCAATAAATGTGATTATTTATTTATTTATTTATTATTATTTTTTTTTTTTTCGAAATTGTCATGTCGGAATTTCATAGTCAATGGAAACTCAGCTATTGACTTATAAAATACTCACATTTAAAGGTGAGCACACTCATGTGAAATACGTTTCTGATCTGCCCACAAGTGCGACGTGGATCCCCTACCAGCGGAGGGATAGCCAGCCATAAGTGCCTCTGGGCCCCTCTGTAACTTTTGTGCCATCTTAGGCATGTTTACTTTAAAAGTGGGGTCATCTGGACCCCATAAGACAGTGCCACAGCTTCAAATGCCCGTATAAATAGAGCAAAAGGGAGGAGCCACTTGAGTTGGAATTCTGCATTATAAGAAGTTGGTGGTCAATATTTTTTGGATTTCTTAGAAACATATTTTTACTGTTTTTTGAAGTGTTAAATTAGAGTATTATAGACCCCTTATTTTTTTGTTTTGTTTTTTTTTATGTTTAATGTTGAAAATCCCCCTAGGAGGTGTAAAAGTAACGGTTGGTCTGTTATAATGGAAAACCTTCACTTCAAAGCCACTTTCTTTGTTGTATTTTGATATTTTTCTGTGCCACAATGTCACAAATTTGAATGAAAATATCTTCTATATTACAGGTCATAATTAATTAATTGCTCAACAAAATTAATCACACAACAGGATTATTTAGAATAGCTGCTAAAGGTGTGAGCTGAACCACATAAACTGATTTGTGAGGAACAGGAAGTGGAAACTCATTTAAATTAGAGTAGCAGAAGTCCTGATGGAATGCTGACTTTTTCCAGTATTGATACTTAAAGTTTCACTGTTGTCAAAAGGACTGCAAAGTTAGAGTTTTAAAACTATCCCAGGAAAGATTGTTCCTCAGTTTGCACCAGTACTGTGGGAAAGAACTACGACTTATCAGCTGGATCACCCCAGAGCTGATCTGAAGTTCAGAAGGCCTCGTATCAGATGGCAAAGGTTCAGAGAGGTGAATTGCAGTGATTTCTGTGGAGATAATTTTGGAATGACTGCAGATCAGTTTCATGCAGACATTGTGTTGTTCAAGCAGTGTTCAAGAAATCTCAAACCTGATTCACATCAAATATTGTATTTTCTTATTTTTTTGAGTTCACCGCTTAAGTTTATGTACAATATATTTTTTCTTTGCTATTTTTATTTATAAAGAAATCCTTGACATGAGCTGGTTTCTGTGAAAGTATGTTTCCCATAAATAATTCATCGCTCATCTCTGGCGTAGTTGTTTTTGGAATTGATTATTTTGACCGAAATGTGAAGGGAAATGCAACAAACACACACATGTGACCCGAGACGGCCTTGATGAGTCTCTGTCTATTTCTGTCTTTTCTCCCACATTAGTTTGATGAATAACACTGGAGCACACAAACATCAGGGGTCATCCATCAGCTCGGCACCAGCTCACAGATAGAGAGGAGGACATGAAATATTAACGCCCACAACTTCTCCCAGCACACAACAGAACTTTGACACTTACAGTGAATTATTGAAACTCTTCAGCAGCCGTACATTTAAAACCACCGATGCATGTCCACACAAGAGGCTGGGCCAGTTATGTAATCAGAGGTTGTAGTCGTGCTCTCATCCACCTGAGAAGTCATTAAATATAATGGTTTAAATACTGAAGGAAAAAATGGCTTCATATTTTTGCCAGAGTATTTTTTTTTCTGGTTTCTGACAATTTATGTTCCAATCATTTTGTCCGCTTCAGTGTTGCAGACACGTAAATATGTCAAAGCATCGCCTCAGCTATGTTCCTGCATATATCTGAGAAAAATTACATATTCTCTTGTGACAAAAATAATTTATTGATGCATAGATATCTAAAACATGAAAACAAAACAAGAACTACTTTTTCTTTCTTTGAAAAACCTAGGAGTTTGAGTTTCTGTCATCAGTTTTGCCAAGAGACTACTAAAGTCCACACCCACACAACGGTACCCCAAGCCGAATCTGAATTCTTCATCTAACCAACCCCTCTAATTGTTGGGGCATTTGTTGGGGTCAGGGTGTCTGAAATTGTTATTTAAAGGTCAGAAAAAGCTAATGTGACAAGTGTTGGTTGGTTCGCATAACCAGCAGTAAGTCGAACTTGGTGGAGTGCTCCTGCTTACATTTAAAATTGAAGAGTGAGATTGGCAGGCCAATTGGAGCGGCGTCTGTTGTATTGAAGAGAGAGCTGAGCCAGAACACAAAGCTATTAATTGACTGTTCGATTCTTGTTCCAGTACCTACTTAGGTTCATGAGCTCTGCGTCTTGATCGAAAGAATGAGGTCCTGACTACAAGCGGCTGAAATTGACTTCCTCCAGAGGGTGGCTGGGCGCTCCCCTAGAAAAAGAAGAAAAAGTGCAGTCACCCGGAGAGAGCTTGAAATAGAGCTGCTGCATCTTCACACTAAGAGGAGCCAGTTGAGATAGCTTGGGCATCTGGTCCGGAAGGTAAGCTCCCTGGGAAGTTGTTCCGGGTGTGTCCCACTGGGTGGAGGCCCTGGAACACGCTGGATAGTCTACATCAGGGGTAGGGAACCCCGGTCCTCGAGAGCCACATTCCTGCATGTTTTCCAATCTACCCTGCTCTGGCATGTTCTTATTGGCTGGACACACCTGAACCAGGTAATTGACATGAGTAGGGACTCAAACAATTACCTGGTTCAGGTGTGTCCAGCCAATAAGAACATGTCAGAGCAGGGTAGATTGGAAAACATGCAGGAAGGCAGCTCTCGAGGACCTGGTCTACATCTTTCAGCTGACCTGGGAACTTCTCTGGGTACCCCCAGAGGAGGTGGAGGAAGTGGCCGGGGAGAGGGAAGTCTGGGCAACTTTGCTTAGGCTGCTGTGTTGTAGTCACAGAGACAAACAAATAAGAAATGTCCATTGAAATTAAGAAAAATACATAGAAGAATAACAAGACATAAACCCTTGTGCTATCCTAGGCATGTTTACATTAAAAGTGCGGTCATCTGGACCCCACAACCACTTTTTTTTCAAGGATTTTTTATCTTCACTGAAGACATAAAATCCTGTCCACCTTTATCCATCTTTGTCATGGGAGGGATCGCACGTCAATATCTGGGAATCACTGGGTACCTCACGATACGATGCGATACATGGCTAACGATATGGATGATATCGTGATACTGCGATAATTGGTAAAAATCATAACTCACATCATATAGAAGAACACATATTTTTTAGGAAAATATATCCCCATTTATTTTTGAGTTTGAACACAATCAAAATAAACAACTTTTGTCTTATTTTGTGCACCAAATAATAGACACTTTTGGGCAACATTGCTTAAATCAGTAATACTATGTCTAGTAATACTATACCTGTCTACCTCCAAAGGACACCTCACCAAAGGATGACAAATAAAACATTTTACAGCCTCTTCAAACTAAAATAAAAGATCGATACTTGGTGAGAACCCATCGAGGATCAATTGCGGGACTAACTATTGCAGTATATCGCAATATTGGTATGTTGGCACACCCCTTGAGCACAAGTGTTAAAAATATTAAGGAACAAGCAAATGACAAATCAAACTACCAAATGGGGGTGAGATTTTGGCCCAAACAACCAAACTTAGGAAGGTAACGGACCTATCCAGTGGGGATGTAATGATTTATTTTAGTAACACTGTTATTCATAACATAACATGTGGTTGAGGATACAGTTCATAGTCGATATAAGCATTCACTGCCCTAAAATAAATCCAGGACATCTTTAGCCAAAAATTCAATTCAAATGGTATTTTCCAATATCTCAATGATCTATTTATTTTATTTTGAAATTATTTTATGATGGTATAGGTCAATTTGACAAACTTCTTGCTCAATCTGGTTGGAATGTAGGAATATAAATCAATTTGTCAAATAATAGTTATTACACTAATATCCACACTGACTGCTGGAGTGAGCACCACGTTCTCCTACCTGCAAAAACTTACAAATGAATTAAAACCTAAAATCAATCAAAACCCAGAACTCTAACACTGGGTGAGAAGGGACGTGGTGCACCAGCTGAGCCTTTTGGTCATTTCAAACTCCTCTCCCACTGCCTCCCCTGACTGGGGACTGATGAGCAGTCCTAATACACCAGAGACAGGCACACACCTATGCTGGGTGAACAAAGCAGCTTTGAAAGTTGCATCATTACGAACATATATAGTTCTCCAAAATAAATCAGACAACTGACTACCATGTAGACAAGAGTGCTCTGATGATTACATTTCCACTGTCAATTCTCATATACCTGAGGGATCAAGTACAGCTGTGTGAGCAACATAAAACTGTTTCATGCACGCACAGAACAAGCAATACCTGCCACATTATTACAGATACAGACATAGAACTAGAGCACATGAGATAAAGACAGTCTACAAAGAGAGATGATGCAGTTCACACCTCAGATAATACATATCAACCCCCTTCCAGACGGCTGAATTGGATGAAGTTACTCAACCATAGCAACCCTGTTCCTTTGTTGTTCCTCCCAGTTCTCCAAATGGGCCACCAGCAGGGCACTAACAAGTGGATGACAGGCTGGCCCAGCGGGGGGCACGAGCAGGAATGAAACCAAAGCGCTTAAGGTTAGAAGCGAGGCTGCATGAGTGAGCCCATTTACATGCCAACAAGCATCAAATAACTGCGAGTAATAGGATATATGCGAATCCACTGTCGAGATGCGACCATTGGAAAATCCTAGTTTACATTGTAGTCCATTATCTGGTTTATTTTGTATGCAATGATGTAACTTTTAAACTTTAAACTACTACCGGTAGCGTATAAAAACTTAAATATCAGTGATTCGTTTCGGCACTTCAATTAGGGCATGTCAGTTATTCTTTTCAGTTTTGCTGCACAATTCCAACCAATCATTAAACCTGTAAGAACAGGTGAGGCCATGAAGGTGGGCGGAGCTTCAGTCAAAATACTGAAGGTGAAATGAGAGAAAATTTGATTGTACTTCACAGTGATATATAATAATTTTACTTTCAAGGATTTTTTATCTTCTCTGGTCTCCGTGGTAGACATCAAATCCTGTCCAACTTTGTCATGGGAGGAATTACACATCAGTATAAGGGTCGGGTCATCTAGACCCTCGGGGGTTAATCACCATTTAGGCACTGGAACCGGTTCCAAGTACCAATTTGGGACTGACACCGGGTAAAAAACCAAAAGGTACTCATTCCTAGATATGCAAAGTTACTCTAAGACCTCACTTGACTTTATTTACGTCTTGGCTGATGTATAACCACAAACTATTTTGGATGGAAGTAAGTATCTGCTGGAAAGTATCGGCTTTTATGGGAAATATGTACATCTGTTTATCCGATATCTGATTGTCAGACAAACTTCTTTTCTAGGACAAACTAAAAATTCCGCCTTCACCAGTTAAGAAGCAGCAGGTGTCTCAATGACAGCCAGGGTAGTTTTTTTTATTTCCAAAAATGAAGTCAGCACTTTTATTCCTTATTGTTTAGAGAATTAGATTGTAAAATTTTATATTCCTTTAGCATTTAGAACAACACAGCCCCCATGAGAAATCAACTCTTGTCAGGCTCGTTCAGTGCTCTTTCTCAGTTGTTAAACTTTATGAGCCATGTAATTACAGGTCTGTTTCTTGAGTTAGAGATATGGCGGACTGCGTTCAGAGCATCATGTTTCTGCATGTGTACCGTATACAGTACATGAGGGATTAATCATTTAAGGCCAGGCACATTTGGGGACCTCTAGAGGAAAGGGTCGGACCCTTTCCCAAAACATATGTGACTGAAATTGACAGATGGCGCTTCTGATGGGGGTGGAGGATGGCAAAACAGCACCTGTAGGTCAGATTTGAAAGGTTCTTGTGCCCTTTTCAGACACGCTAAAGCATCAGTATTCAGCCTTTGAGTTCCTGTGTTCTTTAAGGCTTTATTGCTACCTTGACACTGACAAAACTGTGACATTTGACTATTCTGGGATAGCAGTTTGTCCATTTAATGAGATTGAGAAATTTTGATATTCCAACAGCGTACTGTTGGTGTCACATATGTGTGTTCTTTTTTATTGAGATTACATCTTACCTGACTATATAATCTGTAAGATTAAAGTAGATAAATATTGTGCTGTGATAAGATCATCATCAGGGTGCTAATTCCGACACACTCAGCTGCTGGCAGAAAAGTGGAAATTGTGTTCGTCTCAAAGTGGCTGTAATGTATCTGCGTGAATAATTCTGCAGGGGGGAGTGTCTTTCATTGATAATACATCAGCTTTGAGTGTGCTTAATTCCCACACCCCCCATCCACTCCCTTTGATGCCACGTTTCATGGTCTTTCAGCCATTTGTTCAGTAGTATTGGAGAAACAGTGTTTTTGCAGTCGTAGATCAGTCTCCAGCACTGTTTTTCAATGACTGAACTGCAGTCAGCTAATAAACCACACTGAATTATTGACAGTGTGTTTAAAATGCAGTTACTTTCTGGTTAGGAATGTCTTAAATATGGTTTAAAAGTTTATTTTAGTGTTTTAAAACACTATATTTTTTGTGAATGAGACTTTCCCACAAACTCTTTGTTTACTCACAGACTCTGACCTTAATTTATGGTATTTTTACTGCATCTTTGCTGCTTTCTCATGTTTTTTTTTTTTTTTTTTGGCTCCCAGTTGAGAAGTTTGATCTTTCGCTATCTCTGTACCCCAGTCCGCCGACCTGTATTATTCAAAGTCCTGCAGTGTGCTATTTCATCTGCTGCTGCCTTATCTGTCTGGCATCAATCTTGACCTTTATTCGTCTTTAGGCTTCAGCAGGCACGCGTCCAAAAGCTGCCGAATGTTTGTGACAGGTACACGTCACTTGAGACTCACACATACTCGGTCACTCTATGCTTTGCTCTTAGTATACACGACTTGAAAATTCACTGCAATATAGACGAGAAAAAAAGAGGTTATAAATATCTGGCAGTCTTTCCTGTAGCTTCTTTTTTTATTGTAAGATATTCCACTATTGTGAATTAAAGACACTTGGATGCAAAAATATTCTTATTGGCCAAAAGCTGCTTAACTTGTCAGAAACCAGTAAGCATCTGTCTATTAATACTTACCAAAATTTAAAAAAATGTGTTTGACCTTTCCCTTTTATTTTTTCTGTCATTGATGTGAATGTCATTTGTTCAGTCTCTGTCTTAGATGTTCCAGTGTTTCTCCTTCCTGTATTTTTCATTGTTTCAGTTGTACAAAGATCTTTTGACAGATATTACAGTAATTCATGAATTTGTCAACATTTGTTCTATGTTCTTGTTGCTAACAAATCAGTTATGTTCCAGTGGCTTTATCCTCATTTACTTTTGTACTCTCTCTTTTTTAATAAGTTGCCTTTTCAGCTGTAGAGAAATTATGAGTCCGTCCATGTTCTAATTGTTGTGCTGGCATGTGTCTTTTGTCTT
>NC_050523.1:5601747-5617342 GCF_002922805.2 Oryzias melastigma
CCTTTATTTATCCAGGCAGGACAGATTAAGAACAGCCTTCTTATTTGCAACTGTGGCCTGGCAAAAGGCAAGACCTTTTGAGAAAGAATAAAGGAAAGAAGTTACAAGACACAAGAGAAAAAAAATTGAATAGAATCAGAAAAGAATCAGAACAAACACATTCTAAAATATAAAACCATAAAATCATCATTTTTAATTGTCCTACAACAGATGTTACAAGGGTTTTGTGTTTTTACTCTACTTCCTCTTACCCTTTTTACTAGCCTACATTCTCATTTTACAGACTTTATGTTTGCTCAGTCAACTTTAATTGATTTGGTTTCGCTTTACGTGAAAAATATCTTGCATATCGGTGCAAATCTAATATGAAAATCCCTTTTTCTTAACGATATAACACCTCAATTTCGTTGATAAAGTAAACAGGTAAAAAGTTTGAGTCAAAGATTGTGTTATTTAGGTGTCACCAATGACATATCCAGTGTTAAAAGGGTTAAGTTCATGTTGATCCAAGGACATCGTGCTCAGCTGTTTAACCGACATAAACATTTCTAACTGGTTCCACTGAACTAATACATTTTTGATTCCATCACAAACCACAGCCAATTTTCCCTTAAGTTGTTCCAGTTGGTCCAGTTGGAGTTAATTAAACCAGTAGACCTAACAAGAAAAAACAGACCAAAGCTAAAGAGAAAAGCTGCATTGAAAGTGTTTCATTTTTCTGCAAAAATCTGCTTTTCCTCATTTTCCTCAAAACAATTTCAACATTAATGCAAGATGTCACAGGTGATATTTAAAGTGCAGAAGCTCTTTGATTTACCATAAATCTCCTTTGACTGTTTATGTTATCAACGACGCGAAGATAAGTGTCTTTACACATCATCTTTGCACCGATAAACAACTAATCACTGGCATATGTTTTCTTCAGGTCAAGAAACTCTGTGGTTTACTTTTTTACTTTTCACAACTATTGATAGTCAAGGCTAACTAGATTGCAGTTTTTCACCAAAAAAATAAACTAAATCCCACCAGATGACATTGATTTCATATATTATTGAAAACTTGTGACCTATTCTGTTGGAAGTTTTAGTTTGAACAGTTCTTCTGTGCTCCTATTATCTGTAAGTCTTTAAAAGTAAAGAAGAGTGTTGAGTTTTCTTGTGCCTGGAGTGCAGAAGGACTGTTCTCACTTTTGTGACCAACAGCAGAAGATCCTGGCATCGTTTCTTGTGTTTCTGTTCAGCTCATAACACGAGACCGAGGCAGCTGCTCTTTCCGTCTAACTTAGCTCCACACCGAGGATTCATCAAAAGTGTATGGCGCTGCAGACAAGAACAGCCTTGAGTACAAACATGGCATTTCAGAAGGTCGGGCTTTGAAGATAAAGTTAAGATGTGAAAAGCTTGTTTTCTTGTGTCGAATGCTCTTTTTTTTTACGATCCATTTATATCGACTTTGAAGACGCCATCAAATAAGTTTGGAAAAAAATAAACTTTCTTTCAGTTTCCATTGCAGGTTTGTTGGCGAAAGCTGCGGCAAAAGCTTATTGATGAGTTGCTGGTAGACTGAGGATCTCTTGATTTTTATCACGCAGACCTTGAAGGCGGCAGCGTCTTTGCATTTACTGTCAGTTTAATTAATAATCAGAGGCGAAACTGTAGTGTTTCTGAGATAACATCAGATATATTTGCAGGTTTGCGAGAATAACCCCCTTTTGGTTGTGCTCGACCATTGATCGTCTCTGAAGTCCGCTGTCTATGCTTTTCAAGATTAGCGATTGCTTTGTCACATTTATTTAGCACCTCTTCGTCGCTGTGAGAGATGGATTAGTAATGAATTCGAGGCCAAACAAGAATTATAAACAAGTAACAATAGCCCTCCCTCGCCCACAGTGCTGCAGTGTGACTCACTGAATCCCTTTATTTCTTCCCGACGGAAGAAAAAAATAAAAAAGGTAATGAGAAAACAAGCCATTATATTTGCAAGTCTTTTTTTTCTCTCTCTCTCTCAGAGGCTTCAGATCCAGCAGAATGATGCAAAAGTAACAATTCCTATTGTTATTCCCCCTCAAGTTTTATTTCAGGGGAATTGCAGCAGTTTCTCGGTATTTAAATGTGCCGAGAATGCCTTCAAAGCTCGGGGAAATTCGGTTGAAATCTCATTACTGTGTACACATGCTGGAAAAAACGTTGGCTCCGGGGCAAATTAAATGGCCTCTCCTGAATGGCAATAGGCTTGTTAGGATTTTAGTGTGGAAACAGCGTGATGGGAGGAGAAGCGGGATGGAGCGATTGAGCAGCTCTACCTCACAAAGCGAGGTTAAACTCTAACCTGCTCTCCGCTGTGAACCAGCTTCCAGCACACGTGCTTATTTGCATTGGATTTAAATATTGGAATTTCCATCGGGAGATTAGTGGCAGGTGTCCGTCCGTCTGCGTGTTGTGGGGAGGTTTTCTTAAAACCATGCATCAGAATTCATGTGACGGTATCAACATTTGTTTTAGAGATTTGCATAAAATGTCACAAAAGGAGAAGAAAAAAAGAACATGAAAGGCGTCAATCTGAAGTTCTTTGTTTTTAAAGCTACGCAGGGATTGAAACAGCCTAATGCTTTGTTTGTATTTGTTGTCCCTGATCCATCTGATCTGTTTACAGTTCATGCAAGGATTATTTTCAGATATAATTAAATCTGGTAGATATCAGTGACTGCTACAGTAAGCTCCACAAAGCTGAAGAAAATCATGTTTGTTTAGATTTCTATTTTTTTTTATTTCACTTTAATTAAAAATGTGAGGGAAAAATGTGATTTCTTTTTTCACCCACTTTTGAACTACAGATTAGTTTTACAGACACATTTATTTTGTCATGAAACAACTCCGCTGTTCCAGGGACCGCTACAAGAAATCATTTCTTCCACACGCAATAAGACTGTATAACTCCTCATCCCTCTGTAACAGATAACTCACCAACGGACTTTTTAAATGACCGATGTCCATTACTGCCTCTATTTGCACACTCCCTATTATTATATTCTGCACTTTACAATTTGCACAATTTGCTTTGTTTTTTTATTGTATATTATTTTCTTATTTTTTGTAAATATTGCTTTTTCTCTATATGTTAATATCTTCTGTATATGCCTAATGCTGCAACAGCCTAATTTCCCAGCCTGGGATGAATAAAGTATTTCTATTCTATTCTATTCTATTCTCTTCTATTTAAAGGGCCTATACCGGGGTCTGCAACCTGTGGCTCTTTATTCCTTAATTGTGGCTCTTTAGCTTTTATAAAAAATGCTAAGGATTGAATAAATAAGAGATTAGTTAGTTAGTTTTGTCATTTCTGTTTAGATTTTTAACATGTCAAGCATCTAAGCAAAAAAAAATCATTTACTGTCTGAAATTCTGTAGAAATGTTCTTTAAAGTTGTATTTTTCAGTTATAGTTAGGCAAATAAAAGTCTGTAAAAATATTTTTATTTTGGTAAATTACACTAAAGTGGTTAAAGTTTTTAACAAATTTGGTTTGAAATGATTGAAAAGGATTTAGCGGCACGTGTTTTCAATAAAAACCTTGGGTTATTCTCAATGTTTTGAGATTTTTAAATAAATAGATTCTTCTAAAATGTTTAAATTTGAGATTAAAAGGAAACGAAGCACACCAAAATCACAATAATAGAAAACATCATGCTTGACTGCCTTGCTTTTAAAAGTTTGAAAGTTTTAAAAATGTAGTTTTAGTGTTTAGTAAATGTTTATCCTGTTCGGCATGTGACCTAAGGTGTGTTTTGGATTTTGACCCCATGTGTTTGTTTCTCTGCTCCATTCTGATGCATTCACTTGTAGATGACTAGATCCACGGCCGTCTTTGTTTTCCTCGTCCAACCTAACGTCTGTGGCTGGACAGCTCAGATATTCCTCTCCATTTTTGATACGCCAGTAATGTTAGGTTGGGTGTGTGAGGGGCTGTAAGCTAGCTGTAGAACGTGCATACATATTGGTGACAGGAAGTGGGGCCTACCACTTACCTAGGAGGTGAATTTCTAATGAATCCCTGCCGCTCTGCAGAAACTATGTCATAGAAAACAACACAGGCATTGTGATTTTGGCTAAAAACAGCATTACCCTAATTAAAAAGGGAACACTTTTAGAATAGATCGAATGATTTCAGGAGTCGGCCTTTATAGTTAGAATTACTCAAAATGTGGAGCATATCTGTAGACATTCATGTGCAGAAATGTTGAAGCCAGTTTAAGTTTGCCAGATGCTTAAAGACGTGACTCATCCATTGTTTCCCATCGACCGATGCTTCTGAGGTGTTTCAGATGCTTCTGTCAGTGTCCAACATTCAACAGGCACCTCTGTTTGCTGGAAGCTTTAATTCTCGAGCGCACTCACATGCAACTCCTGGCAAAAAACGCATGGAAAGTTCAGTTTTGTGACGCATTTAGTCAGAAGTTTTCCTATGTAGAAATAAAAAGCATGTGTCCGGACGTAGACGAAACTGTTGGTACCCTTCTGTTGATGAAAGGAAAAACTCATCTCAAAATAAATCCAAAATTATTACTTGAAAATAGTCACACTTCATCTTTTGATCAATTTTTATTATAGTTATGCCATTTTTAGCCCAAAGAAAAAATTTTTACTGTGTTTTTTTTCTATTGGAGTTTCTGCAGAGCAGCAGATTGACATGGAGCAACCCCGCCCCCTTCCCCTTCATGTTGCAGAGAGCTCAGAGCAGGGAGCTTGTGGCCCACCGACTTGATTTTCTATGTCACAAATAAGCTTTTTCAAACAGTATTTGTTTTGCCTGCTCCTCATTTATAACAATTTGAACAAAGAAATACCTAGAAATGCAATTTTAAGCGTCATTGTCTTTATGTATGTCAGGAAAGTGCCAAAGAACATGTTAAAAACATGATTTTCCTCTGTGTCTAAAAAGAAAGAAGTTAGAAAGTCAGTGAGTTTGCAGGTTAACCTCTGAGGTTGCACGCCACACGTCCTGATTTGTCTGTTAATCTGTCATCCAGAGTTTAAAACATCAACATGTCAAAATGATTTTTAACTCAGCATGGGAACATTTTCAAATGTGTGCTGTTTGGCAGTCTAACTTTCTCCACACATATGTTTAGCCATGATAACATCAGCGACATGCTTGCAGCCTCACAAGCTCAATACTAATTTTGCTTAGTTTGTTTTCAATAATCAAGAAAGTCTGTCGATGAAAGCGTTCTACATAAACACAATCCTGTTACTTTTGGATGACGACAGCAACAAGTAGTTCTGAAGTTTTATAGCTGCTTGACCTCTTGTTAGCTGCAGAAAAATATTTGCTCTTAAATGGAAAAGAAATGAGGGATGAGATATTTAAAAGTGTTGCAGGCTTGTAGAAAAGTTTATTATGAAAGATTCAGATTCATTAATGATGTTAGTGGCCTCTGTGTCTGCAGATATACATTAAAGACGATTAAGCATTTATTGAAATATATTACTAAGGTGTACATATACTTAGATGTTTTCTATGTATATGTGCATACATATTCACAACATACAACAAAAAAATACACATTTACTTTGTCTATATTCTCCATCTTGCTAAAACAACTGAATCAATTTATCTTTATAAATAAAATAGTAATAACGTCTGAGAATTTGATTTTTTTTCTTCTTGAACTGTTGGTGATTGTTACCATATTTTCTGGAGTATAAATCACAGTTTTTTTCCATAGTTTAGCCAGGGGCACGACTTATACTCAGGGAGATTTATTTGTGGTCTTTTTTAGGCATAAATAGGCTCATATATTTGTTATTTTCCAAGTAAACACCAGTTGTCCTCTAGCTTTCTTTTTTTCTCTAACAACCAGTAGAGGGCGCTGCATCCGAAGTATTTCTTATGACAGCGGCAGAAGAAGTCCAAACAAACATGGAAGAGAACCTGATTGTTTTCCTCTTAAACTTTGATATTTTTCTTATACAGATGAAAATACTAGCATTCTTGTTTTTATCTATTTATTTTTTAGTTATACAGGGCTTGGCGGATTTGTTCCGAAATTCGTCCTAAGAGTGCAACTTATACTCCAGACTTGTATATGGTTTTCTTCTTCTTGATTAGACATTTTTGCTCTTACGACTTATACTCTGGGAATTCTGTAGAAATAATCATCTCCCAAAATTTGGTATATAATTGAAGGGTTAATGTAGTCAACAAGAGACACTGTTCTGGAGCTGGAGCAGAAATGACGTCACCGTGACCTCTTTTACTCCATGTCAATCATGTTCTGGAAGCCAATGAGCTCAAAGCCCAGCCTTTACTTTAAAATTAGAAATAACTCCAAAAACAAAAAGTCCGAATTCAAACTGTATGTTGAGGACTGAAAGCGAAGAGGTTAAAAAAATAAAATAAAATCAGAAGTTGAAAATATGAAATACAAAACAGGAAACAACAGCTGTAGCAACATTTTTTTTTATTTGGTAACAGGTTTTTTGTTATTTTATTCACATTCTTCAAATTGAAATACATATTTTTTTAATCATTTTATTATTTTTCATTAATTTAAAGTTGATCCTAATTTGACCTCCTAGATTTTATCTAGTCAGATGATGTTGTAAATAAGGAAAGAAACGCAGTTGATATTACATTTATGACATGAACTTTCATTCTGTGGATATCAGGATTCTTCTTGTAACATATGAAGATAAAAGACTCTCAAATAAGCTTTTAAAATAAAAAAATATACATATTTCACATTTGATTAAAACTTGTAAGAGCGACATTAAACTACTTTATCCAAGACATCCTGGAGTGCTAATTATATGTTGGCTTGAGAGTAAATGTACTGCATAACCAGCGTTATTAGACCGTTTTTGTGTTCTGTTCTGTGATTGTGTTGTGCTTCTTTGTTTGGATTTGTTCACTGTAAGAGAGATGGATGTGATTGGGTGAGTGTGGATGGGAGCTGGAGGAGGGGTTGTTGGAGGAGTATGGTGGAGTAACAAAGGAATTTGTTGAATGATGTTTCTTGCACAAGCAACCATTGAGATTGCATTAAAGTAGAAAAAGGTCAACTCCTACACTTATTACATCAAGCTAGACATTATGGTACCATTAAGGAGCACAGAAATCTTTAGGAGGCCAAAGATCAGGACTTCTGTTCCTGTCACAGCCCAGCTGACCCGGCTGGTGAATCCTACTCCTCTGGATCTGCTGGAGTTCACAGACCACATGAAAGATCTAGTGTCAGCTGGCACCCCCACCCATACCCACAATTCTTCCCCACTTCCAACCTCCACCCCCAAGGTTGGTTTTAAGTCAATTGAGTCAAGCTGCAAGTCTGAACCCAAAGAGACACAGATGTTCACCACCTCCATCTTCATTTCAGAAAAGTCCCGGGATGTTCTCCCGAGACAAACAGCTGTGGTCATCTCACAGTCAATCTGGTGTGTTTTGGGTTCAGGTTTCACTCATGCTGACTCAGATTTTTGTTAAAAAAAAAACAAGTTTCAATGAAAACAACTGGATTAACAACAAACAGAAGGGAAACAGCAGAGTCTGTACTTTCAGATAATTTAAATGAAAGTGTTTAACAAACAACTGTACAATGCTTGGCTGGTTAAATGTCTGTTTACTTAAGCGTAAATCCTTCATCACAACCACCCTTATGAGTGGATAAGGGCTGTCTGGGGCAAAAAGTGGGATTCTACAATTCTAAGATCGTAGAGGACTCGATAACTCCGTAGAGCCAGACTGTTCATGCACATATTTTCTGTGGGAAAGCTGTGGGCAATAGGTCGAGCATGCACTGAAAGACCCACTCCAATGAAAATTGTCTTTTTTTGTGTTTTAACATATTCTTTTAGAATTGTTTTCATAGAGCCTATACAAAAGAATTAACAATTAAAAATGTGTTTCTGAGTATTTCATAATTCAAATCACGTTGGATCATGAAAACAGGATACTAAAAACTTCTTGGATTAATGATGCAGCTGCTGAAATGAGTCTGCCAAATATCTTAAAAAACACAAAAGCTTTTCGATTTTGGCTAAAAACCTCATGATCATAATTAAATGATCACTGGGATCAATTTTAGGATAGAAAAAAATATGGTTGGAGGGGGACTTTAGACAACACTCATAAACGTGCTTTTGAGCGAGCGCTAAAGTCCAGTTTCATACTTTACATAAAAACACGCACCGATTGTGCTCGTATCAAAAGTAAAACTTTGACCAGTCAGAGACTCTGGTTAGGGACATGAGTAGCGTCCTAAAAAAAAATGAACAGTCCAAAGCGCATGAAAATTAAGCAATTATACCGTTTCAATAACATCATAATTATGCGAATAAACACAAACCTATTCATGTGATAAGTCAATAAAAACACACGATGGATGAGAACCATTGGAGATCAAGTTTTTTTTTTTGACTTACTAATAGATTCACTTCATACCTAGAAGTCCATATATTTTGAAAAATGATGAGCAACGACGCCCAACCCCTTTGCGACACAGTGCTAGCTCTAAGTAGCTGTTTCATCACAGGTCAATACTACTGCAGTGAGACTGCCCAACCAGAGCTGCTCCCAGTGATCCAGCTGGACATTTGCTGTGATGTTGATGTACTGAGTCACTTTATTTTACACTTTACTTTGATGTCACTTTAAAATACTTTGAACAATTTCTGTTACATTACTTATAACCATGGTGCAATTTCTTCCATGGTCTTCGCACTATAACTTTGATCTGATTTTTTTAGTAAATATGTGACTTGTCTAATCTTTTTTCTAATTTTTTCTCTGACCTTTGTAAATACCATCCATCTCTATTTCTATCAGTAATGCTGCTGCTGTTACACTGGAATTTTCCTACTGTGGAACAATAAAGGACTATCTTATCTTATCTTATCTTATCTTATTGCAGTTTAGCGAAAAATATCAATTTCGATACGCCCCAAAAACCAACTCCTCCAAGCGCAAAAACTTTTTTTTAATAAATGTAAGTTGTTTTTTTTTTTTTAATTGTGGTGTTTACAGTAAGAGAACTAATTATCAAAAATCCAATTTGAGAAATTTCCGAGTTAATGAAACACAGCTAGTGATGTAGGTGAGACACAGGTGCATCTTACGGTTTTTGGTTTTCAGAACCTCCATACTACTGCGCAGGGCCACAATAGTGCCAGTCAAACAATAAGTGCGCGCTCTTTCCACGTACTCTGACAGTTAGAAATGAGGAACTACAAACATCCTACAGGTACTTACAAATCCCCTGCACATAAGGAGCCAGTATGCACAACTACTAGCAACATCAATGCTGCGTAAAAGGCAACTTACAGCATGCAACTTACAATATTCCTACAAATACTTTACGAAACGCTATGCTACACACAACAATGGTGCATTCTATTTTCACAACATCCCTAAAGGGAACTACATGAACCCCAAGGGAACTGCCAAACACCTGCGCTCCCCTTAAGATGGGGCCACTCTTCCCTCTAAGGACCTGGACAACCCAAAAAAACAGTAGTACCTGTACCAGTCAGCCTACCCATACAGGTGCATGAGAGTAAACCACTCGCAATGGTGGCCCATGAACAAAAGGGAAAATTATTGTAAAAGCATTCCTCTCATTGATTGCAAGTTTTGGTCAGATCTTTGGGTTTGTGCTCATCTTATCAGTAGCAACATCTATAATTTACATGTTTTGTTTGCTAACACTGAAGGCGAACTATTCTCTAACTCAGCTACTGATGTATCATCTCAAAACAAGTGCAAGAAGTTTACATTCTTTTTCCTACAAAAACAACCTCAAAACATGAGTGACAAAACAATCATCCATCTCAGACAGCTAATCAGATCTCAGCTACAGTCTGGCAGGAATAACCAGGTCAGAACATCAAAACATCAGTGCTAAAACACTCAAGGACATAGTTCCTGGAACAAACTCACCGACCTGCTATTTGAACAATTTGCCAACCCAATTCTTTAGAAGACTTTTTGGCCTAAAAATTATGATCTGAAAATTGCTCCAATCTGGTATTTTTTCTACAATTGCTCTAAACTACAGCTTTTATCCCCCTCTAAAAAAAGCAGCCTCGTGTTTAACAGGGCAATTTCTTATCTGAATTTTTATGGAAGATGATTGAAAAAGTAGTTTTTACAAACCTCTAAAACTTCTTTTGAACACAACAGCCTGTTTGACAAATTTCAGTCAGCCACAGAGACAGCCCCGTTTAAACGAAATGACATCCAAGTCAACGGTGACACAAGAAAAACAGTTAAGGGCTTCTTGACTGAGAGCAGCCTTTGTTACTGTGGAGCATCAAATCTTTCTCGACAGACTGGAAGGTGGGTGGGATCAGGCAGAGTTCATAGATTCCATAATGCAGGCAGGGGTTGTGCTTTTTCTATTGTTGATCAATAATCTGAAGCTGTGTTCACACTGCCCTCTGCAATACATGTTTAAGTGCTCACTTACAATGAAAATTCTGTGAAAATACATGTTACATGTCTTGTGTACCACGGCTAGACCTCTGCAAAAGCAACCTAGGCGGTCGCCTTGGACACCATCTGCTGTAGGGGTTACTAAATCACAGTGATTCTATATAAATATATGTATATATATGTTAATTACTTTGACGCACCACTCATTTCATGTAAAAAAATGAATAAGTAATAATTTAAAAACAAATAAAATAACTTAAAAATTTGGAACTAACCAATTACTCTGCAGTGAAGCCCCTCCCTTCCTGTCTTCGAACAAAACTAACGTCAGAAATATTAGACACCATGTTTTCATAACCCTCCGTTTGGAGGGCTAAATGACAGGGAAGGGAGAAAGGAAGAATTCGGATTGGGCCTTTGTCTGTTTTACTTATAAAAAAAATGCTTTGAAATTCACTAATTTTGTTCAAAAAAAGACTAATTTAACTGGCGGTCTTGTGGGGTTTTTTTCTCAACACAGTTGAAGTCCCCCTACTTTCCTTTTGAATATGAGCCAATTGGTGGAGCAGTCAGTTAGTGTGTTTGCCTCTAAGCTAATAGTGTTCCAGTTCAAGCCCCGACTGGAATGTCCAAATCTGAGATCCTGCAGGGGGCGCCAAATTTATTTTCCACCAAGGGCACCATCAAGCCCAGGGTCGGGCCTAACCTGTACCTCCGCAAGTTTTCTATGACCGATTTTGAGTTCTGCACGCAAAATGTGTGGCCATTGAACAGACGTTTCAAAGTAAACCAAGTCAAACTTTGACCAATCAGGGACTCAGATTTGATAGCTATGCTGCGCACGTTGTCATTTTTTTTTTTTTTACTAAAGTGCCAACCGTTTGAAAAGGAGGAGGAGGAAGGAGAAAGGAATCATTGTGGTTTGCTGTGATTGTATGATTCCAAGTCTTGTATATTGGAATAAAACTGTGAACAAAAAGTTTGGAGCAAGAGTGCTAAGATTGCACCAACAACACTAACAATGCTTCACGCTTTGAGCTACACATGTAAGAGAAGTTCTTCTTGTCATTAAAGTTGATTTGATTTTTTTTTTTTTTTTATCTGTGAGTTCATGCACTAGTAAAAAGTAGCCAAAAACAAGAAGATGACTCCCTGATTGTCCAGTGTGTTCACCATGGGCTAAATACATGTTCAAGAACCTGCCTTTACCGCATTCTTAAACGCATGTCACATGCCCAGTGAAAGAACCTGACTAAATGAGTGTGATGTCACCCAAAGAACATGGCTTCTGCCTCCATTGGAATGAGGTCGGTTTAGTCACCATTTTTCCGTGATACGGATGCAGTCATTTGGAGGTTAGTAAGCACGGATTAGTCAGTCTGAGTCAACACTTCTCTGGCAACTACTGTCACCAATCAGGTGTGAGCTTGTTGGAAGTCCACACCCCATTTTAGCAGAGCAAGAATAGTTATTCTGACAAATAGAATGACTGAGTAATAGGGGTTTATTTCTCTATAGAAGTCTATGGGAATTTGACTTTTTGGACTTTCTATTTGGAACTTGAGGACGGATGGGTTATTCAGTCTAGTTAGTATACAGTCAGTGGTGTGTCCATAACTTGAGTCTCCATGCAGGGGGCCTCAGGGTTAAATTCTTGTACCTCTGCCATACATGCTTTCTCTGAGTCAAATCCTACTCATTGATAATGATAGATACAATGGTATGCAGATGACTCTCCGCTTTATGTAGCATAGACAACAAACCAAAGCTTTGCGCTAAAGTTCTGGATACAGATGAGATGCCTTCAGTTAATTCAGGGGTGGGCAAAAATTTTGACTTGTGGGCCACAAAGGGTTCTATTTGAATGGTTCTGTTTGAATTTTTTTTTTTGCCTCGTATGAGAAAAAAAAAAAACATGGAATCTTAAAAATATATTTTTGTTTATTTGTGGTTCCCAATCTAAGGAGAGATACCAAAATTTCTGTGAAATATAAAACAGTAATATGGATTATCAATATAATTTATTCCAGTGTGGCGGGCCAGATTAAATGGTTTAACCAGCTGTTATTTGCCCGCGCCTGCGTTAAACAATGACAAAACACAAGTCATTTTTTTTGGAAACACGATGAAAGGAGTGATGGTAGTTGGAAAACTGAAGATCAATAGTCAAGTTAGAAATCTTACATTAATGCCACAACTAAATCAGCCTTTGACCATTTAAATTAAATAGTGAGACTTGGTTATCTCATGTCCAGAGAAGATTTAGAGGATTCTTGTCTTCATCTCTTTCAGGCTGCACTAACTGTAACAACAAATAGTCTGTATGCTTTTCCAAAAAAACTGTTAGAAAGCTGCAGCTCATTCAAAACACTGCTGCCCCAGTTTGGACCAGAACCAGAGAACTGACCATGTTACTTCTGTTCTCAAGTCCTTACACTACTTGATTATAAAGCACTACTGCTAGTCTATAAATAGCTAAATGGTGAAGGACCCATATATTTGTCAAATTAGTTGGTTGTATTTTCAATAAAAGAAAGTACGCAAAAGATCTGTCAGAGTCTAAAACAGTATTTTTCTTATCTGTTGAAAGAAAATGATTTCTAGGTTAGTTATCATTCTGGTGTAAAAATGACCTGTAGACCCAGTGGTATTGTGGGATAGCAGATGCTCTGAGAGCACAGACTTAGTGGAGCAATGTGGCTTCAAAAACTCAACAAAAAAACCTGAGAGTTTCAAACTTTTGGACTTTTTGTATCCAAGATTTTTCAAGAATGTTGAAACCGAAAGTTTGGTTTTTGTTTGAGCCGGCTGCAGAGACAGACACTCTGGTATTAAGCAGTGACCTTGAGGGATCCATAAAAGTGTGAACCTGTTCCATCACAAATGGACCAGTGCCAGGCCAGAGCCACACTGTCTGGAACAAGTGCCAAAGTGAGCCCATTTGGACGGGACTGAAGCCAAAGTGATGACTTTGTCAGCAAGTCGGGATTTCTTAGCGCTTCATAAAGTAGACAAAGCAGAAAACGTGATGTCAGACAGATCAATAAACCTTTTCACATCATTACTTTCAAATGGATTAGAAATTGGTTAAAACTTTTCAAAATAAATGAAATCATTTTAAGGTTTGGAGAAGTGGTATTTGCTAACGTGTTTGCTAATATCTAAGTGCATTAGCAATGTTATGATGCTTTGATCTTCTGTGATAATAAACTTAGACCCCTTTATTTTGTGTGGTACAGAGGGTGGTTTATGGCGTTTGGGAGGGAAAACCATTAAAGCTGATTACTCATGAGAGAGGAGGGGGCTTGTGTGCACTCCCTGCGTGTGATCTGATAGATAGGGAATTTCTTGCACAGCGGCTGCCCTCGCACAAAAGTCAGGAGGAGTTGAAAGTTGAAAAGTAGGTCAGTGTCTTATGGAAGGCAAATGAGGCAAGAGAAAGAGACAGTGAGGCCGTATATGAGCCAGGGCTAGTTAGGCTACAATGACGGCATTTCCATATTTAGTTTGAGCGGTTGTGTTTCTGAACAGTGACTGCAGAGCCACAAAATAACATCAAAATTAAGTGTTGTTTTAAAAATTATACGGCAAAAGAGGTAGCTAAAATAGGAAAAGAACATAAGAATAAAATCACAAATAAATAGTAAAATAATCTAAAACAATAATCCAAACACTTTTTCCAGTATGAATACACCCTTAAATGTCTAAAAGAATAAGATTTTAAATCTTTGCAAGGATCAAACAATGTACCAGTTCTGCTCATGTATGGCTGCAACAGACTATTAGGTGTGATGAAAACTGCAGATTCTGCTTTGCAGAGGATTTCTTCACACCGCAGCAATTCCCTTAATTCCCTCTGTGTGTGCAACACGTAAAGCTTTGAAGACGACATCGTTTTAAGGGACATCAGGCCCCAGCATGTATAGAGCATCCAGAATGAGGCCCCTTTCACATTTTGCAATTTTGCAAAGATTTGTGTTGATACCACAAAACCTTCCTTCAGCAGTGGACGGTTGGTCAAAGCCGGCTCTAATTGCATGACCCTTAAAAGGCTTAAATAAATCATAGAGTGGAAAATTAGCAGAGGTGGTTGGGAGGACGTGAGAAATAGGAGGCAGGGAGGTGGAACCAGGTTGTTTGTGAGGAAAAAAACTACAAAAAGGTGCACGATGAAGACTCTCAAACACATTAACCTTGTAAAGCTATAGTATATCATGCTAAACCCTCCTCAGCACTCCTGCCTATTAACCATTAGAGCTTTGAGCCTTGAGTGTTATCACACTCCAGCACACCCGGGCCACAGTTCTACTCCTGCTTGTTTATGGCAGTGCACCTTCAACCAATTTAAATATGCGAGATTAAACTAAGTCCACTTTTCTCCTCAGAGTTGCATGAAAGAATTCTCAAGCTAACACCTGAAGGTGCTGTGCATTTGAGATAAGAGGAATAAAACACTCTTATCAATTAGCACCTGCACTTGAGCTGCTGATTCAGCCTGTGTATGCTCAGATATGCATGAACTGTTCGGAGTTTAATCTCTGTCTTGTTGGCCTATGAGGTGTAGTAATGACTGTAGGTGCGGTTTTATAATTTACAAGCTTGTGAACTCATCTACAGAAGAGGAGATATCTTATCCACACTTTGTTTATGTGAGCATGGGTTGAGAGGACTCCTTTTCCATTTAATGTAAGCAATAGGGGGGGAAATGTGGAGCTTGGTGTGGAAATGGATGATGGATAACTGTTTCCGTTTAGGGATTTTGTCAATGGTGGGTAAAATACTGTAAAGATGATGATCTTAAGAGTGTCCTATAGCAATGGTCCCCGCGGACTGGTACCGGCCCATGGATCAACCAGCCGGAAGGAGAAATACTTACACCAGTTTTTCTTTTTCTTTTAAATCTCAACAATGTTTTATTTTGAAAAAATAACTGGATTCTCTCAGCTACACCTTCGATCACTTGACCTGTAAAGTTTGGTCCGGGGATCAAAATGACAATGTTTGAATGAACTTTTATTCTGAAAAATCTTTTGGTTTTGAAAATCGACAGGATTCTCTCGGTTGCATTTCAATCACTTGAGCACGAAAAGTAGCCTGACGGTGTGTAACATGAGAAAAGTTGTATGTGGAACGTTTCTTTGCAACTGGATAAGGGATACGTGCATGAT
>NC_050523.1:5617391-5657145 GCF_002922805.2 Oryzias melastigma
CCTGCAGCCCGCAGCATGCCCATAGATAAAAACTATGCATAAACTGTTTTGCTCTACGAGCTCACTGAGCAATTTACGATTCTAAAATTTTGTGTGGGCCATTTAAGTGTCCGTATTTGTTGCGATTAATGCTAAACCAAAATACAAATCTACTTTGTAAAAAATGTAACTTCTGCTCCACAAAGTTTTACACCTGGCCAGGAGATGCGTCCTACAATGGATACAAATGCAACCTCCATCTGTTACACAATGGTACAGAGACACTTTTAAAGTTGTTCCAACGGAGTGACCTGTTAAAGGGTAACTGGCATTTTCTACAGGACTTGGCAGCCTTATCTGGATCAAGAAATAACTGATATTCTCTGTAAAGGAGGATCACATTTTGTAATTCAAAGTAATTAGTGACTGCTTAAAGAAAACATCTTAACGTGTTATTTTAAACTACATTCTCTGTGCACCTTTAACTAGTTAAATATCTGCTGTGCTGAGCTGGTTTGTGTTTTTTTTTCTTGTTTGGAAAGACATTAAAATATAATTACAAGAGAATATAGAACTTTATTATGAATTTCAGAGAACAATAAATTTTGCTGTTTAGTTTCTGCTCTGAAATTTAAGCAAGATTCATAAATATAGATTGATGTTCGAAAAATCAATGCTTATTGGTGTGAAGTAGCAAAAACCACGAAATATGTTCTTTTTGCTCCTTTTGTCTATCTAATCAGAGCTTTAACCAAAAACATACAGATGTTTTCAAGTTGAATAAAATTGTGACAATTATTTCACATTCTCTACCTAATTGAATTAAATGTATTGTTGAGCAAAGGCTTCACACAGCAAAGTATATCTTGTTTTGTTTATTTAATAAGAAGATATCATACCTTATCAGATAAACACTGTTACAGATATGATCTTTTAGTGCTCATAAAACAGCAATTTTATCGATGAAGAAATGAGTAATTGCAGCACAGACTTCCAAACCACTAAAGCGAAGATGAAGATACCGGCGGTGGATTCTGTGTGTTGCTCAGTCATGTAGTCTGACGTAGATGTGGGTTCTCTTTACCCTCAGGCATCAGGAAACGCCTCCTCCTCCAGAGTACAAAGACTTCTCCCATCAACATCACAGCTACACAAAACAAACTTCAGAGAAACAAACTTTTAAATGTCTAATATGTTGAAGTTCATCAATACATATTATGTCTTTGCATTTATTTATATCATAAAACCTAAACAGACAAGTTTGTGACCATCACAGCAACTATTTTTTTTCTTACAAATTCAGTCCAGAAGTTTTTTTTTTTTATAGAAGTACGTTATTGTTTTAATAAAAATATCCATTTTTCAGTTGTTTTCAGAAAGAAATTGTATCATTTTGAAGCTACTGATCTTCAGAGAAAGAGCTTTTTAATAAGATTGGGAGTTTTGCAAGCCTTTTGAAGAATTTATTAAAAATATATATTTAATGTTTTAAATCAATAATGAGTTACTGGGGTTTGACTTTGTTTAGATTGCGTACGTCCTCCAGTTTCACAAACTGTAAGCAATCAGGAAGTAAAAAATCTGATTTATTAAACGATTTTTAATAGTGTTGGTTCTTAAAGAAGCATTTGATGAGGAATGTCTGGATTCTACACAACGTTTTACAGTTTATTCTCTCACGAACACTCTTATCCAGCACTTTTTCATATTCCAAAGGTGTTATTTTCATCCATTATGCAGCACTTGTGTTTCTGTGTCCACTGGGTTGCTAAAGGGCATCTCAACATGCGGCGAGCCTCGGTGACTGAATCACCTTTAGTCCAACTAAATCCAAGATTACTCCGCCAACTCCACATAGAAGTCATTTCTAGAACATCTCCTCGTAATATTCCAGCAGGAATAAGTTGTTTTTGGCCAAACGAACCGTTGCAAAATCAGACTAAAAAACGTCCTCTTAGCAAAAACATTTCAAGTTTCAAAACATTGATTAATATTTGTCTTTTAGTCTAACAATAAAGCAATAAACAACTGAAGTGTTCTGATAAATTAAAGTCAAATTTATAGCTTTGTGTGAATAAATAAAACCCTGTGATTGCACTGATTACATATCAGCTCCATTTGGAAAACTGTGACAGTAATTGCTCCACCAGCTAGTGTGGTGCAAACCTCCAAACAATTTCAATTCTTTTCAGTAAAAGAAAAATGAAAGTCCCTACAGGGTTAGGCTAACAGTTTAGTTTGTGCAACTTTATGTGGAGAACATTTAGAACACATTAATCTATTAGCTAACAATTTAGGAAACCTGTGGCAGGAAGATTGAAGGATTCTGAAGCATAAACTAGTTTATTTTATCATCATTATGAGTTGCCATTGTTCAAGATACGTAAAGGGTGACGCCATATTGGAAAGGTCTGTAACAATGCGGCTTAAAAGAGAGTAAATCACCATAGAATGCTTCCTTTTGGTGCAATTTTAGAAGGAAAAAAATGCAACAGATGAATGAAACGTCAAACTTTTCTATATATAAATAGGTTATTATAGGAAATGCAATTCAAACCTGATGCATGGTTGGGATTTTATTCAAATCTACACACAAATTATTGGACTCCTCGGTCCTTGTTCATAAGCAGGTCCATCGTATATGGGTCAGTCCCAAGTGGCAAGGTCCGGGCGACGTTTGCCTTAAACCACCTGCAACCGGGGCTTAAGTTTACGCCATTTGACCATTTATCGAACCGGAGGCAGTCGCATTACACCTTCCACAGAGCAAATGCACACGTAAATCCCACCCAACCTCTATCAGGAGGACTTGAGGACTTGTGCAACACCGGGCAAGCAGTTTACCGTACTCCACATGTCCCTCGTCTGCCCGCTGGATGGGGATTTGTCCCTCTACTGAGGAAATCCTGGTTGGTTTCTTTTCCTCCGCTTAGTAATCTGCTTATACTTTGTATTTGTCCTCCATTCAAGCAACGATCAGATCCAATCCTGCTGTGCTTCAGAAATCAGACAGAATCTGGAATGGTTTGTTTAATTGTTCATTCTGGACCTGATCTCCTGCTTATTCTCTGTTTGCTTGCTGCCTGCCCTGACCCTTGCCTAGACTCTGACTACTCTCTTCTTGGATGACCCCATGCTTATGATTGACTTCTGCCTGTATAACCCTGATTCAGCTTTGTGGACGTTTAGCTGGGCTTAGTTCCTGTCTGAACTAATAAACCTGCTGCACGTGGAAGCAGCTGTCGGCCCGACTGTGACACCTTTCATGGCTCCATTTAACCATTTAGCTCCATTCTCTACCAGCTTGACCTAGAGAAATCATGAATGATAGCTAAAGATGCCTTCCTTACTGATGTTTACACACTCTCAAAGCTTTCATCTTCTCTGGCTTTTCCTATTAGTTCTGTCAAAGCAGCAGAAAAAGATTTGACGAGCTGCGGCTTAAGCTTCAAGGACAAACACATGCTGAGAAGAAAAAACTTGAGCCCCAAAAAATTCTGTCACCAACAAATGTTTACCCGACACAAATCCAACCCGTTCTGACAGCTTGTTGTTTTAACGTGAATAGCTGTCATCTTACAAGCTAAGCTCGGTTGGAGCTGGTTAATTCAAGGGTAAATGACCAGTTAGAAGCATCAGGAACTATCCATTTATATAGTCATCCTAGTTTTTTTTTATTTATACTGAAAAGAACTTTTCACATTTGGAGAAGTAGAAGCTAACATAGATAATAAACTGTTTTTAAATGTAAAAAGAGTTAAACATTGAGAGTTTTAAACTAGTTGTGGGTTTAATCCCCAGGCGAATTCCTACTTTTGCCTTCAACTTCTGTAGAAATCCAGGCCAGAGGTAAGTGTTACAGTCACTGAGCATGTGGATAGGCCTGTCTTTTTCTGGACTTTTGGTGTCATGACATTGTCACAGATGGTTCTCACCTTTCTGTCCCAGCTCCTGCTTTCAGTGTTATTTTTCTTCTCATAGTGTAACCCACTTTGAACGCAGCCTGGGGACTCCGCTGGTGGAATATTACATCTCGCCTTGTCAAAAGGGCAAACTCATTTTGTTCGATAATTGAAATAGTCTGTCGTTTCACTCTATCGTGTTTAGGTTTCTGTTTTCACAGAGAAAAAAAATCTTTCCTTCATGTGTTTTCATGCTTCATATGGGGCAGGAACAGATTTGTAGGCTTATGCAGAGAAGTCATGCCCACAGAGAGCACCACCAGCTCCCACTGCTGCCGGCCTCTCTGCAGCCCTGCAGCTAAATCCTCCTGCTAATCTTCAATTAAAATGGCGATAATAGGTGTTTGCCCAACTCGGTGCCCACCACTGCTCCCCTGCTCCGTCCGCCCTTTATGCAGCCTTTCATCAAATGTGTCACTGGAGTCGCACACACTCACACATGCAAAGTGCTTGAAGGATTGACCTAGATTGAGGCTACTTCACCAACTAATTTCTGCAAACACAAAAGAGGATTAGCCGAGATTAAGATGACAAGGTCTGAGAACTGAGAAATAGCCAACATAGGCCAATTATAATTAGTACACTATTAAAAAGTGGAATGTGCTTAATCCTAACTGGGCTTGTTTTGATCTGCTGTGCCCTGAAACTGTTATTTAGCTAATATTTCTGACTCCAACTGTACTTTTTTGTTTTGTTTAGTAACTTGGATAGTCATGAACATGAAGCTCTATGTAAAGCTTAGCTGGCCAACCACATCTTTCATTTGGAGATGGAATGTCTTGAGTTTCTTGAGATATATTTCTGGATTAAAATTTTTAAACAAATGTAGACTTTTTGGCAGTGTATCATGTTTTATTTTATTTTATTCTTTTGCTTTGTGGTACATTTCAATTGGGGTGTCCAACATTCTTGAAGACCACTTTTGTTCAGATTTTTTGGGAGTCGCTGCCCTGCCTAGTGTCTATTACCTAAATAAGGTTTGTTCTACCAACAAGACATGGAGAAGGGCAGGGTTGGACTGCACATTTACTCTGGTTCTCTTAGCATATTCCTCATCTGGATTGTCTTTGCTTCTTTGTTCTTTGTTGTCATTGTAACCCCTCTAAACCAGTCACATTCTGTTTCTCAAACCTGTTTTTGCATTTAATACATGAAATTACTGCAAGCTGTCAAGTCAGGAGTTCCACAGGGATCAATGTCAAAGCCCATTTTATTTTACTGCATTTCTGTATGGAGAGAAACAAGTATCACCCCGATATATGCGTGCATAATTCCTGATTTGTACCTAACTTTGGATTTGTATGTGCATAATTCTTGATTTTTGCGTGCGTAATTCTTGATTTGTGTGTGCGAAATTCCTGATTTGTGCAGAATTTAGGATTTGTGTGTACGTAACTTAGGATTTGTGCATGCGTAATTTGTGATTTGTGCATAACTTAGGATTTGTATGTTCGTAATTCTTAATTTTTGTGTAATTTAGGATTTTTATGTGCGTAATTCTCGATTTTCCCATGCATAATTCTTAGAATAGAATAGAATAGAATAGAATAGAAAATACTTTATTAATCCCTTTGGAAGTCCTCAGGGAAATTATAATTCTTGATTTATGTGTTCATAATTCTTGATTTGTAACTCATATAACTCATTATATGAATAAGTACGACAATTATTAAATAAAAAAAATACAAAATGCAATTTACACATGCACTAATTAAAATGAATACTGCTTGAAATTAATTACACACGCAAATCTTTAAAAATCACACTTGAATAACTTTTTAAATTTTTTTTTACTTATGCACAAAATGTATTATTTGAGTTACAACTCAATAATTATGCACGCATAAATCCATCTTTACGCGCAAATCAACAGTTAAGCACGCACAAATCGGAGTGAGTCTCTTTTCTTTCCATATTTCTCTGCAGTATAAATCAAATCTTTGTTTTACCAAGCGTATTTTTTCAAACACTAAGATCATACACTTTAGTCTACTGCCAGTTCCAACCCTTTTTTAGAAGCCTTTTTACAGTTTTTGGAGTGTATTATGAGAATATTTGACCATTCTTCTAGAATGTGATTTGAGATATTTATTCTGTACAAGAACATTTGACCTAGAATCTTTGTTATAAAACACCCAATTTAAGACCACATTTTGGTCAATTTGTATTTCATGGTTACAGAAGATCATCGTTGTCTTTAAATGTCTGTTCAGATACTTGTTTGACATAAACAATTATCTGAACAGTTCCAAAATAAAGATGTTCTGCCATGTTGAGGGTTGGACTCTGTGTAGGACACTTAAAAACCAAAGCTGGCTCATCCGTGTTTTTATAGACCTTCTTATGTTCACGTGTGCTGCTGTGGAACAAGTAGGGGTCATCCCAAAACTGTTCCTATTAAGTTAAAAGAATGGAATCGTCTTAAATCTTTCATCAAATTCTTTATACCAGAACTAAGGCAAGTATTGTACTATTGCAACATATTCCTACTTCACTAGATTTCACTCGTGGCACTGTCAGGCTTATTTTTTATTTTTTTTGGAAACTGCTACATAGAAACTCGTCCATCAGATTCCCATGGAAAAGTGGGAGGAACTATCAACAATACTCTAGAGTTGGGTCAAATCTTTTTATGAAGGCAGAAGCGATGTTGTTTCCTTTGGTGATTTTAAATCTTAGTCTTCATGTCACGAGGAGTCCCTCAGGGTTCAATTGCTGGACCTCTTCTATTTAAACCCTACATGCTCTTTTTGGGTCTGATCATACACACAAATACTGTTTTGATACCAAAGTTATGCAGATGACACTCAGCTTTATGTAGTTCTAACAAACGACTGAGTCCTGGAGTTTCTGAAAAAACAGAAACCATTGTTAAAGAGCTAATTTTTAAGAAAGTAAAGGCTAATATTACATTAAAAAATCATGGCGTCAGTAAAGAGTTTGCATTAAAGGCATAACTTGCAGAAACCTTTTCTTTTTTTTTATTTTATTCATCTTTTATTATTTTCCTTTGCTTTAATTTAAACTCTCACATTTCTATTTTACACATTACATTTTCCGTGTTTACTCAATATTCCATATGCCTTCTTGTCACTCCAAAAAACATGTTTCCACCCCTTCAGAGTTCAGTGCTTTACAACTCTACATTTTCATTACATTTTCTAAAGTATGCCTTGAATGCAGCAGCTTGGCCATGAAAACCCATTCAACCAAACTTTTTATGGGCTGTTCTTGAACTAATCTAAAGGTCACATGAAGTTTGAAGGTCTGTAGAGATAGAAAGTTCTGCCTCAGCATCCGCTGACCCCGCTCTGTCAGGTTACATGTTCAACTACTTTGTTGCAGAGCGGCTGTCGTTCCCGGTTGCTTCCCCTTTGTTATAACGCCACTGACAGTTGACGGTGGAATATGTAGAAACTTGAAAATGTTGAGCTTGGATTTTTGACATCCTATCTCAGCAGTGCTCCACGTTTCACAGAGCGGCCCACTCTTTTACAAAAGCTTATTGAGAAAGTCTGCATCATTGTGACCATGACAGAGATATTAAAAAAAATGGTTAAATTGATGGTTGATAAGCAACGTACAAGGTTTATAGCTTTTGATTTTGTTATTTTCATTCATTTTTCAGAGCTGAACAGAGAAAATGGTTATTTTAGTGTACTGCTCTAAACATTTCAGTCATTTAAAAACTTTTCTTGTAAATAATGTGTTAAAAGCCTTTTAGGATGAACATCAAGACTGTTTCAAAGGATGCTTTTATTAACAAGATAGAGCTTAAGCATCCAGAACAAACAAGCTGAGAAGAAAAAATGTGACTGCAAAAAATAAAAAAAAAACTGGTGATCAACAAATTTTTTTGGCAGCTCATTGTTTTAACGTGAGTAGTTGTCATCTTAGAAGCAAAGCTGGGTTGGATTTGGTTAATTTAAGGGTGGATGACCAGTTCACTGTACATTTACTCACTTTGAGGATTTCATCAATTAACTGACAACATTGGCTGGACATCCCTGTGCTGTCTGAGGCCTCAGAGACACAATTTATTACTCAATCAACATATTTGGCTGCTCTGTAATTTTTCAGTGCCAACATGTATAAAGGTTCAGCTAAGAAGGACTTTGTTGGCTCAGGTCAGTAATGTTACTGTATGTGCTCCAAAAATTAGAAAATTGCCGTTCTATGTTGAACCCTCGAACACTTTCACTATGAAAAGTTACACCATCACTTTTGCTACTTATAGAATATATCCAATTAAAGTAGTCATTAAAAATAGATCAAATTATGACAACACATGATAAATTAGAGTTGTTTTCTTTTATTTTCAACTAAACAAAATGGAAAATAAAAACATGGAAAGAAACTAAAAAGTTGATGGAAAAATTAGGAATTTGAGAAAAAAAAGATCTTTAAAAATAATAATAATACTTCAGACTTGGTCTTTGGTTCACGCATTCCTGGAACGTGAGATTTTACTCAGAGACACTCAGAAAAATGCAATATATTGAAAATAATGCAGACTGATTTAAAAAAAAATCTGTTTAGACAATAATCATTTTAGCCTTATCCTTTTTTGTTTTAGTAGGCAGAGTATGTCACACTGATGTATTTAATAATTACAAAAGAAAGTCTTTTAGCATTGGAAGATATCAAAATTTGTATATTTTAAAGACCCACTCTGATGAAAATTGTGTTTTTAACATCTTTTTGTGGCATTTTCTGATGATGGAGGACATATATAAAGAAAATTAAGCTCAAATTTGCATTTATGAGTATTTCTTTATTCAAATTGAGAAAAATAATGTTGAAAAAAGATTGTATTTTGTCATAGAAAAGACGGAGAGGAGGCCACAAGCTCTGAGCTCTAAGCAGTGATGAGGGGAAAGGGGGCGGAGTTGCTCCATGCCGACAGTTTTTGCCTAAAAATCATTAAAAGACCTCTGGGAACACTTTTACAATAGAGAAAAAGATAGTCCAAGTGGATCTTTAACTTTTTATGATTTATTTCTATTATGTACCATGACATAAAAGTATTTACAATGGAGTATTAAAGCCACAAAAAAAAGTAATATTACGAAATTAAAAGTTGGAAATTTACGAGAAAAAAGTCATAAGTTTAGCCTATAATTTCTTAAGTTCAATTCAGTTTAATTTATATAACCAAATATCACAATGCAAATGTCTCAATGGGCTTCACACGGGTAATATTTCAAAAACATAAAGTCGTCATAAAATATAAACAATAACTGGTTGCTGTACTAAACTAAACGGACTAAGATAAACGGGGCATCCCTGTTTAAACCTAAAAAAAAAGAAAAACCATAAATTTACGACTTATTTCTCATACATTTACAAGATTTAAAGTAATATTTTTTGTTGTTGTCCTAAATATTACAAAGATTGTTTGTGAATTTTAATAAAAGTGAATGTCCACGCAAAGGTTTAGTACTAATAAAACTCCATTCTATAAATAATTTCCGCAGCGCTCCACCTCCTTTGCCAAGTACATCAAATTGTTAGTTAAACATCTTTAGAACATCCTGCCGTAAAGCCGCCTTATGTGGCCTCTAAAGCTGACGTTAAATCCCCGTGATAAAGCTCCTCTGACGTTCCAGCCGTCATTTCCGCTGCAGAGCTGCGAGTGTTTGGAAAACTTTTCACTGCACATCAGGGACCCCATGTCTGAGTGACTGTGGCTCGCTGAGTCTGTCTGCGGGTGCGTGGAAGTGTGTTCAGGCGCATGTGCGGTTTGCAGTGTTTATGATCGCGTGTGTGGTCCGGCGCTGAACAAAAGTGGGCTCCTCGTGAGCGGGGCTGGCGTGTGCAGAGCGCCTTCAGCTCGGGGGCCGAGAGGCGGGCTTTTATTCTCGCTCCTGCCTGCGGAGACCCCAGTGGGGACCGCATGCCGGAGGAGTCAGGCGAGGAATCCTTTTGTGTGATTAAAACTAGAAGTTTGGGGGGGTGTGTCCCCCCCGCCGTCGCTCCCTGAGATAAAGCTTTAGGGGGTCAGTGGGAGCCGAGGAAATTTCAGCAGGGCACAGATAGCAGCCAAGCATTGAATAAAACAGTCAAAGTACCGACCAACTGGGAGCCGTCCTTCATTCCTTTGCTAATTACAAACCCTGTGGGTTTTCTCGCGCCCCCCCACCTCATCTTTACCCTGCTTTACCTTTGCTCCATCTGTGAGCCGGCCGTTTAATTAAGGGGGGCTCTCCTAATTGATGAAAGAGAGTGAGAAATGCAACTTCAGACCACAGTCAGACTTCAAGTGCTAATAAAAATGCCTGAGAAATTGGAGTTGTGCACACCCGCCACGCTCATTCATTAAGTGCGGTGAGGCCGCCTCACACCAGAGCACATTCATTTATCAGACGCTAAGCGCCTCACTGAGCTCTCCTCTTTCCTCTGAGATGTTTCATTTCTTTCATTGTTTTCCGAACTTGCTCACCTTTTTTCGGTTTGTTTTGGTTTGCAGATTAAGGTCAGAGCCTGGACTTGTTTACGCTGCGAGGCCTGTCAGAGCCGAGGCAGAGCTGACCTTCTCCTGACAGCCAGTTCGAAGGGAGTTAGTCTGCTAGGAGTGATCGGAAATAACCTTATTCCTTGTCTCCTTAAAGAATACAGCAACCGGTTTTTGTTTTTCCTCTTCTTCAAAGACCCAATCCAATGAAAACTGTGTTTTGGGTGTTTATTAACATGTTCTTGAGGCATTTTTTTGTCTTAAAGGAGGACATTTATCAGGAAAATTGACCTTAAAATTGCTTTTCTAAATGTTTCTTTATTCAAATCATGAATCAGGAAAAATGCTGTTTGAAAATGATCGTATTTATGACAGAACATACACTGGGTGAGCTACAAGCTTCCTGCTCTGCTCCATTCTGATACATCCATTTGCAGACGACTAGATCCATGTACTGTATTATAGGAGAGTGTAAACAGAGATCTCTCAGCAATGGAAATGAGAGGCTGTGAATCATTGCTTTCAAGTCACAAATCGATTCACAGATTGAGCTGCGACTCTTACATTTTAATATGTTTTGTACAGTTGTTATGTCATTTTACTACACTGTAGATGTATTAAATTAAAATAATACGAATTAAATCACCATTATTTATACTTTCATTTAGAACAGGAGATCAGAATCAATAAAACTGATAAAAACACAATGATTTAGATAGAAAGAGATGCTGTTTGTCACTTAAAGCAAGTTTTTTTTATTTTTGTTAACTACAGCAATAAACAACACAAAAACATCCCTGTTTTGGATTATTTCACAACAAATCCTGAAAATGTTTTCCAGTTTTTCCATCCTCAAAGTTCTGCAACACTTCTTAAGGATCGCATATCAGTAAAAACCGGTTATTAAAAGCGGCTTTTCTCCACTTCGGAATCCGCTGGAATTACATTTGTTGTGTAAACGGTCGAAGAGTTACTGGAATAAAAAAAAAATTAAACACTGGAGCCAAAGCCCAGGTTTTTAAAGCAAATTTGTTTTTCAGAACTTATGTCAGTAAATAAAACTTAAGTCTCATTTTTTTAAAACCACAAACAAACGCTCGCTAGTTTTACTTTGAAAATGGGGAAGCTTCACCAACACTTTATTTCGAAGATTTTTTTTAAGTTTATATATTTAAAATCCCCCATTATTCTGCATTTAATAGCAATAAATATATTTTTCCCAAATTCTATTTTTACTACATTTATAAAGATTGCAAAGTGGTAATCTTTTACTTGAATCTGAGTTCTCTGATACTCGTTACAGCCCTAGAGGCGGGGCTACTCTGTCCCAACAGTCCCGCCCACATCTCAGAGGCAAATATCTAATGAACTCAGCTGCTCTGCAGAAACTATGTTCTAAAAAATGACACTTTTTTTGGTTTTTAGTTGAATATAAGTAACATAATCATAATTAAATAGTTTAAATTGTTTAAAAATATCCTGAAAATCCCACAATGTTTTATTGGAGAGTCTCTCTCTTCATTTGTTTGTCTTTTCTCCTAATGTTGCTGCTTTGATTCCAGCATTTCAAAAAATCACGTCAGATTATTTTCAGCGGAAAACAAGCAGAAATTTAGGGCTGGCGTAGATGACTTCATTTGAGTTCAGTCTCTTCATCATTTCTTTCTGGTTAACACTTCCTGTGCATTTAAGACAAAGAAGAAATTTTTCAATCATAGTTAGGCAAAGGTGGAGTTATTTCTTTTTTTATTATTTATATCTGCAGCATTTCTTCCATATCTATAAGATTTTAAATTTCTTTTAACATGTGTATTTTTTCATGTGCAGCTCGTGATTACATAAAAAAGGTTTATAAGCCCATATTTTGAAAGTGCTTTCACAATCTTTACTGCAAAATAACCAAGGAGCTCAGACTAGAACAAGACAGATACGATGTGTGTGTGTCTGTGAATGTGTTGATGTGCGTTGACCAATCTTGAGTCAAATTTTGTCAATTGTGTTGCAGTACAGAAGAACTGAAAAACAAACAAGAGTGAGGGCTAAAACCCCATCTTAGAAACACCCAGAAAACACTGTTTACTTCTGTGAGACATTGCATAACAACAACAGCAGTTTGAGTTTGCTCGTCTCTCAGCTAAAAGTGGAGCTCTCAGGGATTGCTTGTGAAGACCTGAGGGATTACAAAGCTTTAAATTGTGCTTAAAATGGTTAAAAAAATCCCCCCACATGAACATAGAAGTAAAGAAAAGACATTAGGTAAAGGTTCATCAAGTATTAGAAATGTTTCTATTTACTTCTAATACTTGTTGAGTTTAAAATGTATGATATTACTGAACTGATAGAATTAAATGGTTTAGAGAAGTGTGCCGAAAAAAAAAGTTGAAATGTTAATGCAGATGCTAACAGCTAAAGTAAGTGATAAAGATACCATACCAACTGAAAATAAATTAAATATTGCCCTATTATCTTTCAAAGAGTGGTCTTTTAATTATGATTATGTCGTTTTTAGACTAAATCGGAAAACCTGTCATTTTCCGGGACAAAGTTTCGGCAGAGTGGCAGTAGTTCATCAGAAATTCACCTCTGAGTTGTGGGCGGGACTGTTACCACATAGTAAGTCTTCCTCCCTTTCCCATTATCCAACAGTTTTTAGCCAGATGCCACATTCCACAGATGAGGAAAACAGAGACGTACACGGATCTAGTCATCTAAAATGCATCCGAATGGTGCAGAGAATGGAGCTTGTGACTTGCCGTAGCTCCGTGTACGTCACAGCTACATGATTAACTGGGATTTAAATAGCAAATTACTCAGAAATGCAATTTTAAGCTTAAACTTCATCCTTTGTCAAGAGAAAAATGCCACAGAACATGTTAAAAACACAATTTTCATCTGAGTGGATCTTTTTTATTTAATCTTTATTTAACCAAGTGAGCTATTAGGAAAATGTTCTTATTTACAATACCAACCTGGGAAGTGGAAAATACAAAGGTGAGACATAAGGAATGAGGCTGCATGATCCCATAAATTAAGAACAAACATACTTCAAAATGTTACATTGAATCCTAAATTAGCTTAAAAAAGTACAATTCAGTAAAAAAAAATAGCTGAATAGTTCCAAACATGCCACCATAATGCCTGTCAAATACCAAAACAAACAGTATTTGTTTAAAAAAATTAAGTGTAGAATGGTAAATTATCAGCAGCCTAGTATTTCTGAAATTTCTCCAGAAAAATAAAAAAATGGACACTTCATGCTACATTAGCAAAACGAGAAAAAGCAACAAAAAAAAAACAACAGAATGCCAAACAATGACAAGGAATAACACAAAATGGCAGTAAGTAAGCTACAAGAGGATTGAATAATATCCTTTTAAAATCCTTAAAAAAAGAATAAAGAAATCTGTGCTTTATTAGCTAGAAGTTGAACATTTTGAAGTTCAGTTTTACTGGTCCATTGCATTGTGCAGATGCAGATTCATTGACCTGGTATGTCCAGTGTAAACAGCAGAAGACAATTGTCTTTCTCTAAATATTGAGACGAGGAACGGTGTGGTATTTCCCTCCACCAGAACGCCACCAAATGGGCCCAAACCTGATCGTTTTGAAGGATTCCAGCACGGGTCGTACTCGACAAAATGATGGTCACACAAGTCTGTTCTGTGTTTATATAGCAGCTAGCAAGGAATGGAAATAAGTGCTACTTCTACCTGCCAGCTGTGAATTCCCTTCCATAATTAGAAAGCAGAAGTTAATTGATTGTTTTGGCTTTCCATTCACATCAAGAGAGAATGGAGTTTACAATGTCTGGACTCCACTCAGATTGGGCTTTTCTTAAAGTGACGTGAGTTTACCTCATCCTCCCACCCAAACCAAGAAGCCCTCTTCTGTCTGCCCCCCCACTTACCCCAAGCCCAAACCACACCCTGAGTGAAAATCCATATAACAGCAGAAATTGCAGGGCAAATGCCTTTGAGCCACACTAATTAAAAGACCCACCAACCTTATTTCAAAGCGAGCGCAACCGATGTTATGAGCAACGGCTCTGCCCACACTGTTATTACATCTTATGAAGCTGCGGAGCGTTTCATCTTTCTGTGGTTTTCAGCAGCCAGATAAGCCTGAGATAGCTGAGGTAAGCTAAGTGGCCTTAAAAGCATCCCTAAGCGGTTAATAAGTATGTACTAATGACTCCCAAACACGTCTTATCAACATAAAAAAGTCGGATAAAGCTGCAGCACAAGCGAGGGGGTGAGTGGTGTTTGGTTTGACAGCCTCATCAATCTTCAACTGTCAGAGGAAATAAGAGAACGTTTTCAGGACAGTTGAAACGCGCAGGTAGGGAGACAACAGAAACCCATCCGTCTTCTTCTGTCAGGTCTGACACAAGCACAACTTCATCTCTCAATCACGCCCTTTCTGCAACCATTAAACACTGTTTTGGTCTGCGTCTGTTTTCTCTTCACAGTCCCACCTTAAACTGGTTTTGTCTCATGCTCCGACTGCAGCTTTAAAATAGCAAAGCGTGTCCAGGATCCTGCAGAGGAGGATTAGGAGGGATCCCTGATGCTTCTGTCAGCAGATAAGGTGCTTCAGGATTGGCTCATACAGGATTCAGATAGTTTAGTGACACTAGTTCGTCCTGTTTACTCCTCCCTGGTGAACGCCAGCTGCTATGAACAGTTTCAATCTTACCTATTACGTAATAGGAGGAAGAAAAGTCTGCCGGCACACATTTTTCATTATTTTTTACCTGTTTGTTTTGTAAAAACTTTAGAACAGAGGGACCCAAACTTTTTGCAAAGAGGGTCAAATTTGGTGAGTTGACAGCATGTGAGGGCCAATCATTGACATTCTTTGAATTATTTTAATAACATTAGATCCAAATGAACATTTATTGCTGTGGCTTACTTTTCATTTCCTCACAAAGAACACATGACAAACTATTGACAATTTTACCAAAATTGCTGTGAATTTGACAATTGTTTGCACCGTTCATTCCCAGTTAGCTTATCGTCGTTAGCTAGACATGGAGCAAATGGCAATTTTACCAAAATTACCATGAATGTCTCCTTTTTTTCTACCTTTCATTCCCAGTTAGCTTGGCATCATTAACTAGTCATGCTACCGACGACGAGCTATTGACAATTTTACCAAAATTGCTGCAAATTTTATACTTTTTTTTGGACCGTTCATTCCCAAATAGCTTGTTGTCATTAGCTTGACAAGTTACCTATGACAAGCTAATAACAAATTGACCAAAATTACTGTGAATTTGTCCATTTTTAACACCGTTTATCCCCAGTTAGCTTGTCATCGTTGGCTGGATATGCTACCAACGACAAGCTAAAAGGAATTTAACCAAAATTACTTTGAATTTGTCCTTTTTTCCGGACGTTCATTCCCAGTTAGCTTGTCATCATTAGCTAGAAATGCTACCAACGACAAGCAAATGACATTTTTCTAAAATTGCTGTGAATTTGTACTTTTTTTGTACCATTCATTACCAAATAGTTTATTGTCATTAGCTTGACAAGTTACCCATGACAAGCTAGTAACAATTTTACCAAAATTACTGTGAATTTGTCCTTTTTTTCTACCGTTCATTCCAAGTTAGCTTGTCATCATTAGCTAGTCATGCTACCGAAGACGAGCTATTGACAATTTTACCAAAATTGCTGCAAATTTGTACTTTGTTTGGACCGTTCGTTCCCAAATAGCTTGTTGTGAGTAGCTTGACAAGTTACCCATGACAAACTAGTAACAATTTTACCAAAATTACTGTGAATTTGTCCTTTTTTTCTACCGTTCACTCCCAGTTAGCTTGCCATCATTAGCTAGACATGCTAATGAGGATGAGCTAATGACAAATTTACCAAAATTACTGTGAATTTGTCAATTTTTTACACCGTTTGTCTGCAGTTAGCTTATCATCGTTAGCTAGACATGCTACCAACGACGAGCTAAAAAGAATTTTACCAAATTTACAGTGAATTTGTCCATTTTTTTGCACCATTCATTCCCAGTTAGCTTGGGGCCTAAGCAGGTCAACGATGACTAGCTAACTGGAACTAACTTGTTAGCATGTCGAGTTTGCCTGTAGATAAACTCCTTTGAAACAGCCATAATGTCGTCATATTTGGTAAACCTAGTTGTTTCAAATTTCACTGAAAATATCTGGTAATTTCCACTTGTCCTGGTTGCAGTGGCCCTTGCTGTCAATGTCTCTATTTTTTATTTCCAGTTGACATTTTAGAAATGAGCTAGCAAGTGTCACCGAAGGGTCGCATGACAGTGTTGCCAAAGGTTTACAATGTAATTTAGGCAACCCCGATCAAGATATCGTGCAGACAGTTTTTTTTTAATCCATCGTATTGATTTTAATGTGCTGAAAAATTAACCTAGCCTTTAATTACCCCAGGGGCCGGACTTTGGACATGCTTGTTTTAGAACTTTACTGGCTGCCCAGTTTTATAACTGGACACATCATGGCTGTGTTTGTCTACATGTAAAAATATTTAAGATTGTCAAAAAAAAACTATGCACACATTTTTAATCTTTTTTTGGTAACAATATTTCAGTTCCTCCAGAATCACATTTACTTGTTCAGTTAAGTCAATCCTGCAAAAAAGGGTTATGGTTTAAAATTTGTCTTCACTCACTCCTCACTTGTACTTCCTATTTAAAACTCTATTGAATCTAAAAAGGAATGGAAAGATAAAGTCACAAAATCAATGAGCCATTAAAAAAAACGAATAAAAAGAGACAAAATTGTTTAAATATCAAATGTTTTTCTGAATTTTAGCTAAAAGCCAGATCAAAAAGGTAGGTCTTGAAAACTTGACAGTCTCTGACACTCTCTGGGAAGATATTGTTGTTTTTAATAATATGTTTGTAATTAAAAAGAAAATATAAGGCTAAAAAATGATCATATATTATTAACTTGTGGTTTTTTGATTGTTGTTTGTGTGATAACCTTCAGGTATTATCTCTCTGGGCAAACACATCTTACATCAAGTTGACTTTTTTAGACGGCAGATTAGCCACAAACTTTTTCACATCATGTTTGGTCTCTTGCTTAACAAATAGGAGCTCACTGTAATGCCTTAATGCTTAATGAACTGATGAAATGTGATTCTTTTCTGTTTTTTTTATTTTTAGTAGACCTTGTTGTTAAAGTGAAAACAGTAATTAGCCATTCAATGTTTATTTGTCTTCTTGCCTGATATCAGCTCTATCAATGAGATACAAACTCACCTGAGTATAGTTAGAGTCATAGTAAGGCATAATTTTGTCGGCACTTATCTTCAGAGATGTATATCTGCGATTGTCTAATTTCTTTGTTTCTAACAGCCAGACAAGAAGCACTTAAACTGCTCTCACAAGGTTGAAGAAATGAACAATCCATACAACATGCTTAAGTCCCTTCGAATAGGGCTGGGTATCGATATTAATTTACAGAAATAATTTGATTTGTTTCATAAGCACCTAGATCGCCTGGATTTTTAAAAAAATCTTTTGATCCTCTCAATTTTAATTTGATTTAATTTAATTTTGAGTTTACACATTTAGACATATTTGTTTAGAAATACATTAATGATCTACTATATGTTTTGGGAACATTTCTATTAATCTGATACATTCACATTCTGTAAAATGTATTAGTGAAATACTGAGATTGTTAATGGTATGCAGTACATTTTTATAATAAGGAAAGAATGAACAAAAAAATGCTTTAGACCACAAATTGTTACTTTAAGAAATATTTCCTTTAAAGAGTTTAGAAAATTCATCCCTGTGAGTAAATAAAGCTGCTCATTTACTCAGCATTTATCTTTATGTCGACCGAGCATTAGCATTAGCCGTCCAATCGGAAATTCCATTAAATGTTAGCATCAAGCTAGCAAACTTTTGGTTTATGTGCTAGATCGATCTCTATTTTTATGACTTGATTACTGATCTATTAAGCAAGGATTGATTATCGATTTTATAAACCTAGTCCTACTTCAGAATAGTTATATTATATAGATCTGGTTCCTAGAAGATAATGTGTTACACTTGCACATTTGTTCAAAATCCAGCTAAAGCGCTAAAGTTGTTGTTAGTACAAAAAAATTAAATTCTTTCATATTTGTTTTGAAAATGTGAACCTACACCCTAGTTCGTCCTCACACAGCAACACTCTTCTTTTAGTCTCTTTCCTGATAACTTTTTTTTTTAAATAAAACGCTAAAGAGGACAGTGGATTGAAGGTCAGTCACGTTTTTGTTGCTCCCTTGTGTTCTGTTAATTACGGCGCTTTTTAAAAAAAATGTCCTCACCTGATTGGAAATCACGCCAGGTGACGTTCAAGCAGTAAATTAGCTTTTTGCTCAGCATATCAATCAGCCCTTAATTTCTGAGGGTGGGGTCAGTCGATTATTTTTAGAAAAGATTACAGTAAAGACAAAAGAGTGGAAATAATGAAACAAGGGCGCTGGTGTGCACGTGAAAAGACCTCCTCTGAGTTAATTGCCTCTCATCCATTTTCACTCCGTTCCCATGATAATGCAGACGGGGGGGTGCCCTGTGGAGGATAAACAGAGAACTAACAAAGACGTATAAGTCATGGACCAAATGAACTGAAAGGACTTTGTTTAAAAACACTAAAGGAAACCTTTGAGCTCTTGGAGACAAAACTAAGAAATCCACAGTGAAAAACCAGGAAACGTCTCTGCATGCATCTCCCTGCTGGTTAAAGGAAACTCAGATAAGGAAAGATTTTGAAAATCTTGCATGATCTGAGCCTGGCATGTTTTCTTTAGCAGTTCAGCTGAAGTCCCCCCCCATCAGAATGTTATCTTCTAAGTCTGCTTCAGTTCTGATAAGCAGAGAGAGCTGAAGGTCTTTGAAAAGGACATCAAACTTCTCTTTCATGGCTAAAATGACGACACGACTTCCAGCAAAAGCACAACAAAAACACGTTCAGGCAATTCAAACGTCACAGTTACCATGGAGCACATGTTTAATATAATGAGCTTCTTGAAAACCATTGGCTGGAAATGAGAACCCCCCCAGAGTTGAATCCCTAACAGGAAGTACCCGCTGGTTCCAGGAAGCTAAAATCCCATCGACGTCTATTGAGAAAGGAACAGCTATTACTCGTTAAACTTGTCAAAATAAACATTCTTGCTACTTTTTTAACATGTTCTTTCTAATTCTAATTTTTTTCATGTTTTTTTTTCTGTTGTGCAAATTATTCAAGTTATAAAATGACCAATCAGACCCTCGAGGATTTCAATATTTATGATTGTAGTTGCGGCAGCTTTTGTGAAAAGTTGCGGCAAAAGTTTTTTATGTATATAAAGCACTTAAAAATGTTAATTATTAAATAGACTTAACATTCTCAAATTCCAACTCTTCTTATTGTGACATGTGCACTAGGAAAATAAAGCATCATCACTGTTTATGACATTGTTGTGCTTTCAATTAATATAAATAGAACCGTGAAACCCAAAATGAACTGTTTGTCCTCCCTGCTCACAACAACCCAAAGTAGCATAATGCAATTAAGAATAAAATGACATTCTGAAGGGAAAAATTATCAACTTTACATGAGTGATGTCACACTTTCTCGCTCCAGTTCTTATTTACAGTCATACATAATACTTTATTTTTGTCTGAAAATCTTTAGCTTCCATGTAATGAGAAAAAAAGTCCAGTCCATTCATCTTAGATAAACTGGTTTCATTTTTCCCATCTCTTAAAGCTCAGAGGTCAGAATGAACAAAACTTGGTGAATGGAGCTCTTATTTTGAAAGCACTTCTGATGCATTTGTGGTTTGAATCAGCCTCTGGGTGTTCTTCAGGGCAGCTGGACTTGAAAGGTTGATCCAGGAGATGTTTCGCTGCTCATCTGGGTAGCTTCTCCGATTCTAACTCTGACGGGGAATTCAGGTTATTTATGTGCCAACTACTTCAGAGGTGTGGCAAAAAAAAGCTTCCCGTGGAGAAGCTGATTTAGCTTCTCCATGGGTGGCATGAATATTTCTGGTGGGTGGGCGAAAGGACTGGAGGGCTTTTTGTTCACCTACCTGAAACTTTACTCGGCTGATGAAATCCTCTGAAACGTTTTGGGACACAGCCGGTTTACAGCTTTGGAATTTGCATTTGAATGCTGGACAGGCTGATTGAAAACCTAGTGTGTGTGTTTTGTGGGTGTGTGGGCTGCTTCCTGTAGTTATTCTGTTTTCATTAGCTCTGGAAGCGTCCAATAAGGTTGTTGGCTTTTCCATCTGAAGCACATTACTTTACCTCAATGAATTCATTCCTTAAACCAGTGGTTCCCAACATTTTCCTGGGCACATATTGGTTTAATGTCAGACAATATTTTCTTGGATCAATCTGAACGAAACTGAAGTGGGATGGTATTTTTTTTTCTTAAGTTCACAGTCTTCCTTAACTTTTGAGGGTAACATTTACCTTCATCCTTGTTTTTCCAAATAAAGATAAACCAGCACCATTCTCTTGACGTGGTGGTCATTTATATCTACCACGGTAACAATGGTAGCAATGAATCCAACTGTTTGCATTTTGCCCCTAATTCGCCAGATTTGAAAATTCGCATCAAGCCTCTTCCAACTGAAGAAAGTTGTTGTTGTTCCTTTTGGCAAATCCCTTCAGGCTCGCCACAGCAAATCAGCTTTCACTGACTCGTACATTTAGTTTAGCAGAGTTTTCCCTCTTCCTGCCACAACCTGATATTTTGGGGACATGCTCTAATAAACTGTAGAAAAGGAAGAAGCCCCTCCCTCCATCTTCTGTTTCCTCATTGGCTCTTACCTGTGAAAAAAAACACGTTATAATAAGATTCCTTTATTAGCACATTAACAAATATTATTAATGTGTTAGTAAGACATTTATTAGCACAATAAGCCGAATAAGTTTCATTATCATACTTATAGTAAGATTCATTAACCTATTTAACCAATGCATAAACTATCTTTATCAACATTATATTGAGTGTTTTGCTGCACCTTATCTAAAGTTTTAGCAAAACTTCCAAAATATTTTTGTTTGTTTTTTTAACTTTGCTATAGCTTAGAAGTTTCAATTTAGCTGTCAGTGCAGTTGCTTAGGTAGGAGATGTATTTGTGAAACGTGGTTTGCATCAAGAATGAGTCAGATTTGGTGGGGAGAATCTGGTAGTTTTTCAAAATAAAACTTCCTGCAGACTCAGATTATAAATAAAATGCTAAACTATGAATTGATTTACTTTGTTTGTTTTTTCTGTTTTCTGAACCAACTGTCCCCCGGACTGGCTCTGGTTCAAGGCCTACTACTGTCCCAAAAAGTTGTTTTAACACACTTAACCCACATATTTCCTTTATTGTTCAGAATTGTTACTAATAAATTATATCTTTATGGGCATTTCTTTTTACTAGCAAAATAAGATTACATTTCCGCAGCATATTTATGGTATCTACTAAAGATAAAGTTTTCATCTGATAGTTTATAAACTATATGCTGTAGGAATCACCAAAACTCAAGTGAAGTTTGATAATGCATATATTTAAATAAACATAGTAGTTGTAAAGAATTTTAAAGCAGAAAACTTTACTTCACTCCAATGTTTGAAAGCTCTCTTTCTTCTCATGCATCCGGCTCGAGCAGAGGTCAACACCAGCCATTTCAAAGGTAATGGGCTTCATTAGTGCACATGTCGGGGGTAATTTGCACATTTATAGATGCACGAGATTTAGCTCTAATGGAATAGCTGTTTAAGAATCAGGCAGGATGAATTTAGAATTTATTTTTGCTTCTCATTATTTTCAGTTTATATTTTCTCCTGTTTTCATATTTTTCAGACTGTCCTAATTGGCAGTTGGAATTTTACTGAAAAAGTGTGCAAATTGAAAATGTTTTTTTTTTTTTAGCCTGCCGTTGCCGGGCAACAGTGACATTGAGGTGCATTGTTTTGACCGCACATCCGAACTGGCCGCACAAAAACCCTGGATGTGAGGCCTTGGAGCACCCAGAGAATTCAAAGGGGCTCGGAGGGCTGCGCCATCCGGGGGTCTGTTCTCGTGGGGGGGTGAGTGAGGCTCGCTTCCTGGCCGACAGGAAGTCCAGCTTCCTGTCTTGATTAATGGAGGGGAGCTGAGGGATCACACAGAGGGGCCTCCCACACACAGAGCCCCCCACATTTCACCTTATGTGTCAACCTCCTCTTCCTCTCCTGGCTCTCACGGTGCTTGAGAAAAACTCACCCCTGGGTAAAAGACAAGCAGATAAGACTTGTTTTTTTCCAACGTTGCAGCACATTTTTGTAAATGTCCGAATATCCTGTTTACTTCTCCGCCTCTCCCTCCTCCTAGAATCTGGGCGTATTTAGTTGGATGAGGGTCAGGATCCAGTTAAACTGGTGTTTCTCAAACACCTAGCGCTGGTCAGGAGTCGTGTCAGGTTGAGGAATGTAAACAGCGAGGGAGCCAGACTCCCAAAGCTGGCAGAATGTGGCGCTTTTTCTGCGCTCTGCAGTTTTTAATGGGATGTCAGACTTGTTACAAACCAGGGAACGCCGGACCCAGCAAGACTCCGTCACCGCTTTGCAATCCATTTCACTGATGATCTGCGTTCAGAGGGGGGTAAAGGAAGTGAGAAGGGGAGGCAGGCCGGGTGGTAGGGCGGGGGGAGAACACAGAGAGGTGCTTTTTAAGATTTCATGTTGTCCTCCAGCCCCCACACTTTGCAGAAAAAGGTTGCTGTTGCCAAGGTGACTCGACAGAGAAAGGGAAAGTATCTGGCTGCTTTGCCTGTTCTTGTGCAGGGAGCTTAGAAGCCAGAGGCATAGATAAGACAAATTCAATCCGTCCTCCGCCGAACAAAACCGCACACGCGTGATATGCTGCCCTAAATACCTTTTTTTTCTTCCAAATGATCACTACAACAAAAGAAAGAAGCAACAACCTTTCAGTTAAGAGGAAAAAACTCTTATGTTTATTAGCCATGAATTTCACATTGTGAAAAAAATCACATGTACAAAATAACACCATAAAAAATAGAAATTAAACTTTACACGACAAAAAAAAAAAAAGATTGATGCACACTTGACAGTATTTTCTGGAATCCTAGATTAAACCGAGCCGAAATGGGGAAACGCCACTCGACAATTAGGTGCAAATTGAAGGGGCATTCATTACTTGCCGTTGCCGGGGAAACCCGTGTTCTGTGGGAAAGAAATGCTTTCATCTGATTGGTTGAGTCTCTTGAGTTCGGCGGTTTGATGAGGTCAACACAATGGAGCTGCAATGGTCTCCGTGCAAGTCTCGAAATTCACAATAAAAGGAATTTAAGGGCAGCTTAAAGGGGGCTGAGCGGGAACTTGAGTCCACAAGCAAGAAAAAAAAATATACACATTTCACCAAGACATTACCTCTTACAACCAAACGCTGTTGTAACAAGTCAATGTTCAGGTCGACCAGACAAGACAAATACACGGATTATTCACAGAGTGTTTTAAGACATTTTACTGCTTTTTGGTCTGCAGGAACTTGCAGATTTTCTCTTTTTTATTTTATTTTTAACGTGCATTAATGACACTATGGTGAAAAGCACTGCGGTGTCTGCCCTTAGCAATGCACAGCTTTCTGGGTAGAAGAACCAAATGGTCAGAACAACTGTGGGTTAACACTCAGTACCTCCAGCTGTCCTCGGTGCAGCTGCAGAGTTCTGTAGTAGAACTACCAATCTAGCAGAGTCATTTATTGATGTTTTTTTTTTTAATCCAACTTTCATGTTTGAGTCCAAGTTCCAAGTTTTTTTTTTGTGTGATATCTGCGCTTATGTCATTGGAAATGCGAGTAGCTCCTTTCCCATCCACCCTGAAACTGCTGAAAAACTCTGAGCAAAAGAGCAAATTCCTCCTGGGATGGGTTGAACTGTGCAAAATGCAGCCCCACTGAGACCAAAAAAATATAAAAAATACAACACCTGGCCATGCAGGACACAACCCAAACATACATTCACATACGGATGCAGGCAGAGAAGGAAAAAAAATATTTTAACATAAGAGTTACCATTTCTATATAAATTAAGACTACATTGCAGCAAGTTTATGAAAAAATGGGTATATTCTCAGTTGTGTTAAGGTGATTTCTGCAGAGAGTTTGACTGAATCACTATGAATGGACATGCTCCAAAAAAAAAAAAAAAAAAAGGTCGTTCACTGTGACTCAGCAAGCTTTGATCAGAAGCACAGCCGGTCTAATACAGCATTAAGAGTACAGTTCAAAGTGACATCGCTCCTTCTGAAGCCTTCAATCCAGGCACTGGAAACAGTCCTGGCAGGCGTCAACACGCAGATCCAGATATGTAAGGTCGTAACCTGGGGGGGTACCGTAACCCCCCCTCCTCCTCGTCTCACAGATCCCCTCGACATCAGCTGGTGTGGCTCATCAACACCTCGTGACCGCTGGTGACAGCTAAAGGTTTGTCTCTGCGTCTTAAAGGAGGAGGGGGAGCGTTGCTCCTTCATTGTGCCTTTAATAAACCATATTTATCCAGTCTCCCTCCCACGTTTCAGTCCGCACAAATACCCATCATGCTTCTTTTTTATTTTTCATACAGACTAAACAAGAAAAGAACTGGTTTTGTGATATGTTTGCAGCACGAAAGCACAGGACACAGAGTTTGTGCCTCACCGAGCGAGCAGCGGTTCGTTTGAATGTCCCGGCCTCCTCCTCAGAAACAGCTGCCCCAAAAACAAAAAGGCGTCTGTACATCACTGCTCCCCATCTGATCCAAAGATGGAGAATGTGTGCTTCTTCACAGTTGGGAGACCGGTAGATGATGCAAAACGGGGAAATCTGAGGAGAGAAGAATGACTTGTTAAACTGACTAATGAGCTCTCAGGATGTGCCTGAAAGCCAGCTAAGTCAGACAAGTTAAAAGGTGACTTATTAATAATTCAAGCGGAGAAGAACAGGAGGAGGGTAAAAGCAGAAGATGGCATACATCAAGGGGGAAAAAACACCACCAAGAGTTTATGTATTATCAGATAACAGCACAAATCCAGTACTAATAATTACCTTAGAAAGATGAAGGGATTTTTGTGCCACCATTTTGCAAGCAAAAGTCACAGTTTGAGATCAAAATTTTCTAAATTGCAAACAAAATGTAAAATAAAAATATTTAATATTTTTTGTTGCTTTTAAAAATGTTTTTGCAGCACAAACGTTTTTAGATGCGTTGTGCCTCATCTCGCTTTCGCCCTATCTTTGATTTTACATTGACACACGAGCCTGTTTAGTGTAATGTCAGAAACTTTACAGTTTACTCTACAGTTTTAGGAGATTCTCACCCAAAGTCACAAATTTGGCTGAATATAATCAATACAAAAAAAGAAAAAGTATTGACTATTTTTAAAATAATCAAGGGTAAAGGAGCCTGTTTGACCTTCAGTAGCAAACACCATGTCTTTGAAAGTCTTTGAAAGCAAATATTTAATATTTTTATTTGAAAAATATACATTTTTATTAACACTTAACATTTTGTTCACAATTTAGAACATTTTGATCTCAAAACTGTGACTTTTGTTTGCAATATGGTGGCACAAAAATCACTTTAAAGAGAAACAGACGAGCATTTTACAAACAGTTTGTATCATAAACATCTCTGAAACATTGCACCCGCCTCACTGCTCTGTCCACTCGCCGTCCCCCGCCTGACTAATAGATTTAGTAAATCCAGCAGCTCCGTTTCCTCGTACCGCCTGGCCTTCATCCAGCGTCTTATCTCCCCCTCAGCCCAACACACGTTTCACATCTGAGTGCATTTTACGCTCACAGCTTCATTCTGACCTTTTCCATTTTTAAAGCGTTTGCTTATTAGGCGTCTATCTTTACTGCACAGATGGCTGCAGGCTTGGTGGCCCATCTAATGTGAATGTAATGTCATTAAGTATCTCTAACCGGAACCTTTTCATGCTGTTGGGCACACAAAGTGAAGAAGAGTGTGTGAATGCACCCCGGAGAGCCTGAAAGCTGGATCCGGTCAGAGGTTACAGGGATCTTCTGAGAAACTTTCCATTTATTTTTTCCCTGTTTTAATGGTAATGAAAAACTCCAATATAGTGGTATTTTTGTTTTTCTTCTCTCTTTATTTCCTAAGTTTAAGTTTGTCTGATCTAGTTGCAGACTTCTTCAGAATGTCAAACTATCAGGTCAACATTGTGTGATTACTAGAGATGCAACAATTTGGTTCAAACCCCAATTTTTGGGGTTTGTTTTGGTTTGATATATGAACTATCACAAAACAAATAAAAAAAACAAAAAGAAGTTTTTTAATTTGTTAATGACCAAGTGAAAATGAAGAAACCCTTTTAGTAAGACTGGCGTAATGTACTGCAACATGTGTTTGACACTTTCATCTTAAACCTATGCAAACATATGCTGTTGATTTTGATTCAATTCAATGTGTGTTCGGCTTTAAGCGGAGAATCGCAGTATCCCTAGTGATTTGTATTCCCACAGGAACTGGAATGAGACAAATCCATTGACTATTTGTGAGAACTGGACCGAGTGAGTACGATGTCACCCATAGAAAATGGTTTAGTTCCAGCTCCAAATAAAGGAAGTCCATTCAGTTGACATTTTCCGCGATATGAATGGAATCATATGTCGTCCAATAGCAGCAATTGGTCCAAATTAGTCGCCAATCGGGAGTGGGCTTGTTGGAAGGCCACACCCCTACAATTTGAGAACAGCCTACGGGGACTCCGTCAAACGTATTCAAGACCACATGTTTTCATTGAGGCATCTGATTGGACAGTTTATAACTTTAATAACTTGCACTAAAGAAAAAAAATTGATTTATAACATGCTAAAAAAAAGTAGCAGAACAAGAATAGTTATTCTGACAAATATAATGACTAAAAGTTGATTATGTCTTTATAGAAGTATATGGGATTCTGGCTATGTGGAGCAGAGGGCCCTTCCTGTTTGGAATGTGAGGGGGGAGGGGCCACTCTGTCCAGTTCTCAAATTGACTATACAATCACTGGACGCATTGCCCCTTCCCCTCTTATGTTCCAAATAGGAAGTACCTGCAGGTTTCAAGAGGGTCAAAATCCCCTAAACTACTATTGAGACATAGACCAATATTTCTCAGTCCTTGTGTTTGTCAGAATAATCAGGTTTCAAAATGGCAGCAGACAATCAGGAAGTGATGGAGAAGGCTGTGGCCTGCTTTCACGAGGGCCGTAGGTATGCCGTTTTTATCACCTTGACATGTCCAGTAAAATAATACATGTCAATGGCTCTAACAGTCAATGGGTGAACCTCGTAACTAATGTTCTTCAGAGGAAATTACTAACAATTCCTCATAAAATACAAAAAATACTTTTGATTTTGAAAAAATAAGTGGTGCCATTTTTCTGAGAGACTGGAGATTGAAGTAATTGGTGTGGTTTCTGATAGTTACAAATATTGATTAAGATACTTTTACATTTAAAAGAAAGAAAAAGCACTAATTAGTAATTCAATTAAGTTTTTCTTTAGTAATTCAATGTAAAACTTTTCATTTGGTGTGTCATGCTGTTGTTTTTCTTGTTAGATTTAATAAAAGAATTCTAGTTTTATATTCTTCTAATTCATATCTTGATCAATTTTGTCAAAAGCATAAAGACGTCATTAATCCAAGGACTGTTGATTCATATCATTGTGTCACTTCATATTTACCTTTTGCGCCCATAAAAAGCTTTCCAGAAGAAAACTTTTAGAGGAGAAAATCTCCCATGTTGGAATTGCTCCCCAGGGAAGAAGTGGGCTTTTTCCAACCCTTTCACAGAAACAAGCTCTTTGTGTGAGGTCTAACAACTTCCTTTTCCTTTTCATTCCCAAACAGTCATTTTTTTTCTCCCATTCCTCTACATTTTGTCTGTTCACCACATTCGGTGAGTGGACTGTCAGTTGCCATGACAGGCAGGCGTACCGACAACAAAATGTTTTTTATTAAAATTTGTGGCAGGATTACTCACTTGGCTGAGCACTGTGTTTCTGTGGCTCAGAGATGGTTAAAACCTTCACTCTAGTCTTTCAGGGATGAAACAGAAAAGGAATAATAGGTCTTTTAAAAAAAGATGTCATCATGTAAGAGGAAGAGGCAGCATAGACTCGCAGGAGTGAAGCTGCTCTGAGCCGTCTCCTCGCATTATCAAAAGGGAGACACGCAGAGCTGGACAGCTGAGAAGTCACTCATCTTTGCTCTTTTTCATTCTCAGGAGCCCAAGGCTGGCAGGCATTAAAAAAAACAGAAAAAACGAAATGTGGGGGGCATTGGTGGGGGATTTGTGTGATGTGATGGGATTTTAACCCTGAAGTGAGCAGAAAGACCAGGTTTGCCAGCTGACTACCCATGCTCCACATACGTCTGGGTTGTTTATCATCAGAGCAGGGAGGGAGCAGGGTTAGAGTGAGACTAGGAGGATATAAATTGAAGCAGAAGAGACTGTCAAGTCAAAAATGATAAATCCCAAAGACGAGATGACTACTCTGAAGGATGATCCGTGTGTGAGTGGTCTGAGGAGGGTAAGACTCAGGTAGTCCAGCTCTCCCTCATTACTTCTCCGTTACTTCTTGTAATTGATGATTAATGGTGTCTAACACTTTGCAAGCACTACCCTATCCCTGCCACCCAGGAAAAAAAGTGCATAACCTCATCAAAGCAAGGCAACTGAGAGTGGATTAGCCTCACTGGGGTGTCACAGCCTTTTGGTGTGAGAGTTGTCTAATTGGAAGACCCCTTTTTATCCCTTTCAGGGAGATTTCCCCCACAGGGGCCATAAAAGTATCCTATTCTCTTTCAATTACCCTTTCTGTCCTTCGGCCCATCCCCACAGCCACATAACTCACTTAACTAACCCGCACAAGCCCCGATCAGTTCCTCCCTGTAAGTGTGCCCTTCATCATCTCAATGCTCAATCCTTTTTTGAGAAGAAGAAGAAGAAGAAGAAGTGATCCTTTATAATCAGAACATCTGAAGCTCAAGAGGAACACAAAAATAAACAAATGCTTCTCTGAGGCCACGATTCTCTTGCAAAGTATTATACAACTCAAGTTAAAGCCATACTCTGGAAGGGTGTAACATTGCCAAACTTTCCACTTCCCTCCAAGGGTTATGCGGTGTAATCACAATAATGACATTATAAGTGTAATAACCCTAAAACATAACATTCCATTACAACAAATTTGTTAAAACAATTGTAGGCATACAAAAACGCCAAATAAATGGTACACTCAACCATTTAACTTCTCACTAAATGTCTTAACGTAATTGGGGACAATAGCTTTCCCTAATATGCCCTCCAGGTCTTTGAACACTTAATAGACGTGTCTTGAAGTTGAGTCGTGGCAACTGGACCTAAAATCTTCTTTGTTTAACCTTTTCCTTTCTTGGATAATGAAGAAATGTTTAAACGAAGAAGATTTGCCATGACTCAACTTCAAAATATCACCTAAATAAAGAGAACCTTTGCCAACATTTATCAGGTGTGGTTTAAAAAACCCAAACCATCAGAAAAGACAACTGGACAAAGAGGTTTATCGTACCTGATGGAAAAGGTGCAGGAAGTTTTGGATTCAAGCTGGGAGGTGTTTCCAGGTGCTGACGAAAGCTGTCGGAATGAGCGAGTATGGCACGGTAGTGATGCTGTTCCATGCATCGAGGGTGGGGTCGTAGCAATCAAGAGTTTTACATCGCTGCGTTCCGAAGTATCCGCCCACTACATACAGTTTGTTTCCTGATGCAACCGCCTGGCAGCTCATTCGTTTGGCGGTCACATCACCCACTTTTGTCCACTGATAATTCTCGCTGCTGAACTTGTAGGCTGAGCATGCGGAAAATTCTGTATCACCGCCCATGACAAAGATCTGGTTTCCCAACACCGCGGCAGCCGTGTAACGCCACGGCTGCGGGCAGGATGCTGGAACACTCCAACGGTTCTCCTGCGGGTCATAACACTGGACTTTGGGCAGTTTGTCGTGGGTGACACTGGTTCCTCCGAAGGCAAACAGTTTGAGCTTTACACTGACGACTGCCGCATTACTCACTCCTTCTCTTAGAGGAGCCACCATGGTCCACTTGTTAGCCACGGGGTCAAACTGCTCCACCTGCTTGAGGGACACGGATGGAGAAGCTGGCAAGCAACCAGTAGCTGCAGTGTGTCCACCAACGACATAGAGACAGTGTTTCAGCTCAGTAGAGCCATGTCCAAACCGGGCAATTAGCATGGGGGCAGCCTTTGACCATTCCTCATGGACAGTATCATACACCCAGACATCTTTGGACACTCCGTTCTCGGATCCTCTTCCACCTGTAATGTAGACCTTACAACCAATGGCACAAGCACTAAATTCTTTTCTTGGACTGGGAATGTCAGCTTTGGGAATTATCTCTTTGGCTTTCTGATCGACTAAGTACAACTTGTCACACATGAAGGTCTGCCCACCCAGAAGAAAGAGGGCATGGCTGGTTTTTCTTGGTCGAGCACATGGACTGTTGACAACGCCGTCATTCTGCAGGATCTTAAGCTTACATCGGATAGCCTCGTCTACCAGTTCCTTACTCTTTGCCTGAGCATTGATCAGCTCCTCTGTTGACACGTTCTCCATCAGAAAGATGGCTGGAAGTAGGGCGAGGCGGACCGTTCTCAGGAGTTCTGGAAGATGGCAGTGCCTCCTCTCCAGATCGTAGTTGATCCAGTTGAGGGCAGCTTCATAAACCAGTCTCTCATCTTCTGTCTCTAGCTCCTCATGGGACAACAGCTGCACTACCATGTCTTTGGGCAGTTGGAGGAAATCCTCTGTCTTGCAAATAGCAGGGAAGTTGCTAAGACACATGCCCCAGGAGAGCTCTGACAGCTTGGTGCACTGGTGGGCGTCAGACAGCAACAGCATGCCAAGGCAGTTGGATGGGTGAAGGTTTCTCTCAAGGAATTCAGCGCAGGCGTCACGGATGTCTTGAAACTCCAACATGTCTCCAGCCTCCAGTAGTGATTCTGCATTCTCTTCGTTGATGACCACGCGCGACGAGTACGCATAATCCAGCAGGAGTTCCAAGACCTCTGGATGAATGGAGTCTCGGAAGTCCACCTCACTGGCCTGGCTTTCTCTGAGCCCACCACTGAACATGGCCTCAAAGTATCGACTGCAGGCAGCCAGCACGGCGCGATGGCAGGGGAAGGTGCGGCTGCCCGCGTGAAGCAGGACGTCTGTGAAGAGCCTTTGCTGCCGCAGAGAGTTGAGGTGCATGAGGACACTGTCTGCGTACGAGGACTTGTGAAAAAGGTAAATGTTCATGGAGCCAGTGCTGGCTCTGGATTTTCGGTTCTCGTGGACGCACACGGACATTTTCATTGAATCCTGAAACAGAGAGGAAGAGAGGAAAAAACTCTTTAATGCATTTCATATTTGACAACCAAAACAGAGCATTTCAAAAAATATTCACAAGTTGTGGTTTCTTTTGAAGCAAAAGACCGGAATGTTTGCATGTTTTAAATAACAAAAGCAACTTCATCAGCTTGTAAAGTAGGTCTAATTTGCCTAACAAATTGTGACTGGTGCACATGCAAGCAGTGTGATGTGGACGCTAAAATACTGAATCATTCAGTGTCCATAAAAAGATGAGCTGCACGACTTAAAAGACTAGGAAAGCCCCCCTCAAGAGAAATAAGAGATCCACTGAAGAAAAATGACAAAACGGCACACATCTCAGGGTTATGTAGGTCAACTGTCTCCTTACAAATACTCCTCCACCTCCAGCTTTAAGAAGTGATAATCCTCATCTTTGATACTCCTCATCTACAAATAAAGTGTTCCTTTGTAGGGAACCGATGAGTCAAGAGGAAAGGGAGAAAAAAAAAAAGGATGAAATGGCAGGACTGTTAAGCCTCTCAAAAATGCGCACAATTTACTTCAATCCCCCCTCAGGAAAAAAAAAAACACAGCTCGCTCTTCACTGTCCTCGGTCTGTCCTCATACAGAGCTAACTTTCATTCCACCCAGTTTCCTACACATGTCAAACGCCTGGCGTCTTCCGTGGATGCCACAGATTATGTGCACAGGCTTCAAAGTTTCCCGCGGGGGGTGGGGGGAGGTCCTCCAACTAACCGATATAATTGGACAGAAGATTGCTCTTTCTGAAAACCAAATCTAATTCTGCTGGCAGTGGTCGTGGCATGTTTGCTTCCTTACTGGAAACAAACAGCTGCAGCGTGTGGTCACCTTGAAACCTGTCAGTAAGTATGAATTCCAGAGATTCCAGGCTTTGAGAGGCGAAAAAGGTTTTTGGAAACATTCGCAAAGCTTTTACAAAAACGCTGCAGGAAAATATGCGTGAAATGTGTTCACTCCGTTTTTTGCATTTTAAGCAAGACATTTTTGTTGTTTGTAGAATGGAAATGCTCTTAGCAGGATTTCTGTTTTTTTGTGGAGTTTGTTTTAGATAATGGCAACTATTCCACTACCTGCTGATGTCTTCTATTGTAGTTAAAGATCCACTCCAATTTGCTTGTGAGCCACTTTAAAATCATTCGCAGTGTTCTTTTAATTCTGATTATGGAATTTTTAGCCAACATTTAAAAAAAAAAAAGCCATTTTCTTGGACAGGGGTGTCAAACTCAATCACACAAGAGACCAAAATCCAAAACACACTTTAGGTTGTGGGCCAAACAGGACAAACATTTATTGAACAATCTAAAACAATAAAACGTTTAAACCGTAACTTTTTGACATAATTATAAACTAGATATATAGCATTACCTCCAATAATGCTAGTGTGAATGCTGTAAGCTGAATGTGGCTGATTTAGCTGATAGCCAGCTAAAAAATTAGCTTAACTCCAAAATAGCTTAAAATTTTGAGAAAACACCTAAATTAGCCAAAACAGTTTGCGTGTAAATATTAGCCTAACTCCAAAACAGCCTAAAAAACGTTTTTTAAAAAGCCTAAATTAGCCGAAACTGCTAGCATGAAGCTGAAATATTAGCTAAACTCCAAAATGATCTAAATAATCTTAGTAAATGCCAAATTAGTCCAAAAAGCTAGCAAAACAACAATATTTTTGAAACTTTAAAACCATAACTTTTTAACATAATTATAATAAAAAGGTAGGAATATTATAAATCAACTTAAACCTTAAATAACTTTCAATATTTTACTCTCTGTAAAGATATATTTTGTCAAATTATACAATTTAGAAATGAGCAGAAGATAACATCGGGCCATTAATAACAATAAAATAAAATGATCTGGAGGGCCTGATAGAATTACCCGGTGGGCCGGATCCGGCCCACGGGCCTTGACTTTGATACCTGTTCTAGGACATAGTTTCTGCAGAGCGGCAGTGGTTCATTCTGAGTTGTAAGTGGGATGGTGCAAGCCCGCCCCCACTTCCTGTCGCACATATGTGTGCATGCTTTTCCGCTAGCTTACAACCCCAGCCTAGCATTACTGGCGCAACAAAAATGGCGAGCAATTTTTAAGCTATCCAACTGTACAGTTTTGAGCCACATGCTAGCTTAGATGAAGACGTTCATGGAACGGTATTTTCACAAACACGCTCTTTTTCTAATGGCAAGTTTTCGATTACTCCTGGTTCAGAACAATTTGACAAATAAAGTACTAAGAGATGCAATTTTGAGTTCAGTTTTCTTTATATATTATCAGAAAAATGCCACAAGAACATATTCAAAACACCATTTTCTATCAAAATGGGTCTTAAAGGATTTCAGCTTTCTCATCTTTGCATGAAGAGCCCCAAAGGTTCCATCTGCAGCTGAACTGCTGAGAAGAAAAGGTGCCTCCATTTTCCATAACTTGCATCATCATCTGCTCAGAAAATTAAAAGAAGAAACCTTCAGAAGTCCAGCCTTTTGAATACGAAATCAAACTTGAGACCCGCAGCTACCCATGCAACATTTAGCAGGCTTTTTTTTTGATGAGGAGTGTCACTGACACCTGAAGCGTGGCGTCTCCGTGAAGAACGCATTAATGCACTATGAACCTGACGTTTGATCTTTATGATGCACAAAGGAGTTTCAATCCGAGACTTCCTACTCAGTCACCAACTGTCATTTTCCTTCCTGCCTGCTGCAATTCCTCTTTGTGTGTCAGATCGATGCTTTGAGCAAAGGTTTGTGCCCGTGTGTCAGAAGTCAACTCGTCTACAACTTTATGTGAGCGAGGCAGCAAACTTTTGCATCATTCTCTGACTTACCAAAGGAATATGCACTCTTATTAACTCTTAAATGCCACACGAACCACAACAATGAAGAGTCTTTTGAACCACTCACCAAAAATCTCCGTGTGTCATCAGAATTGGATCTGTCATAACTTAAGGAAACACGAAACTGAGCGTGACCTTGGTCCAGCAGGATTTGTCAAATTCCAGCAGCTCCAAATCTAACGAGCACATCTCTGCCGACAGTCCTCGCCTCATGGTCACACGTGTGCAAACTCCAGCTCCTCTTTTCTAATTGGGAGTTGTAAGAAGCTCGATTTCATTAAGTGATTCTAATATTGCCACCCAATTAACGAGGTTTTACATGCACTAATAATGTTAATAAAACTGACCCCCTGTGGTTCTGGCCCCGAGGCAAAAAGCGTCTGATTAGCAGGAAAACAAGTTCAGAGGGAACTCATTTAAACTTTGTACGGCAGAATCAACAGCCGTGATTAAGGTAATGTATGGCCTGGATGAACTTCTGAGCCCTCCCCAAACCGTTCTGCTGAGCAGTCATTTTAATCCTCTTTATGGCTCTTTTCAGACCACTTACTGTCTCGGTTTGGTTGTTTTGCACCCAATTGGTAATTAAGGTTTTTGTACCTTCAGATTGGTTCTGTTTTTAGTCTTATTTTGGTGTTTCAATCTAAATAATTTCATTATTATACAGTAAATTTTTTATCATTTTAAATCTTCTACTTCAATTCCAATTTATTTTAGATGATGTTTTCTTCATTCAGATCTACTGTTTGCTTCATTCTTTGTGTATCATATTTCTAGTCTGAGAAAAGGAGCCATATTCGTCACAAACTGACCAAAAAATCAGCATAAAACAACTCATATTCCTAACAGATTCAGCCTAAAAGTCAGCATCGCTAAAGTTCCTTTGCCAAACTTATCCTGGGAAATATTTCCTCCAATGAAATGACCTTAACATGCCTCAACACTATCTCTTCATGATAGCAAAAAGACAAGAAACATCCTTGCCCTCACATATGCCAGCATTCCTGCTTGTTGTCCGACCTTCCCTGTAAATTCAGAGCATTTTTATCAAATTTGTATAAACAGTGACCACTTCAGCTGGTTCCAAAACATCAAAAAATAGGAAAAAGCTGAAGCTGGGACACAAATGTATCCTTTAAATTCAACATTTTAAATAAAATCAGAAAAAATGTACATAAATATCAATGTTTTGCTTCGTCTTAAAGGTACTGACTTGAATAAATAAATTGATTTAAATGTATTTAACTGATGGGAAACCTGGAAAAAGTCATTTATTCTCTTGAAATAGGATGAAGGCTGCTGAGAAAGTTCTCCTCACACTAACTTTCTGCTGGATCTCAGTTTGGACTGTTATCCAGACATAACAAGCCCACTGAAGACTGAGCAGTAAAAAGGCATTCTGTCTCACTATTCTTTCCTGTTTTTGAAGCAGAGTTGGTGGATGGAAAATGGAAATCAGTCTTTTGTTAGTCCTGTCTGTCCTCAGTGGATCTTCTGGAAACGAGGCTGGGAGAGATGCCCTCATTCCCTGAGAGGCAGTTCTCCGGCGAGTCTCTGGACTCGATCCCAGCCCGCCTGCAGTCTGTTTCAAATCATTGCCAGGTGTTCGGAGCCGCGCGCGGACGCAGGAAGGGAGACGAGCTTCCAAAGTCTGCGGCGGCTTTGAGGATGATTCGGTTCTGCGCGTCTGCAGAGCAGACGCAGGCGCAAACACCTGATGCCGCCCGCAGACGGCTGCAGCTCCAAAGGGAACACAAAGATCCGGGAGCGCGCGACACTAATGCGCTGACATGCGGGGAAGCTGCGCGTTTTAGCGTCACGAACGCGGCGCTTTTTTGGAGTTTATTCGTCGGAGGGCACGAGGGGAGTTTCTTACCTCTCTGGGAGAAAGCAGGAGTTCAACTGCGCCCGCGGTTTCCCTCGGACATGCCACTTCTGAGAGAGCCACGGTGCAAGCCTCTGTGCGCCCGCGGAGGCAACTCCTTTCTTTTACGCACGAGAGGAGAGCGCAGACACGGTCGACAGGGGGGCCGTTTTCCGCCGGGAGCGAGCTCGGTTCCAAAGCAGGAAACGGCAGAGAGGAGCTGCGGTGCGGGAGGATGTTTGGAGGCGTCGCTCCGCTGCTGCTGTGGCGCTCCTCCGCCTGCGCTCCCACTCAAATCAATGGGTGTGTTTACACGGAGCAGGGAGGAGGATCAGGAAACGGAGCCGGAGACAAAGAGGGTCATGCATGGATGTGGAGGGGAGGGGAGGGCTCCCCTTCCTCCTGCTCCTCCTCCTCCTGCAAAAATGAATAACAACAAGAATACAAAAACTTATTAAAAGACGCTGCGTTTATATTTATACTGCGGGTGTGAATATTGACGCGTTAACGCAAGCGACAACTTAAGAAAGGGGTGGTATCAACGCGTTAATATGTAATAACGCAAATTAATCGAAGAAACAGTCCTTCACTTTAACTCGGCGGTTCAGGCTTCCACGGGGTGCTTTAAAACATTTTGTCAGGTATTATTATTATTGCGCTTTTCCCATTGTCACTTGCAAAAGAAATACATATTCAGTCAGTTTTTAGTACTTTGTTCTTGCTATTTTATGTGGTTTAGATCACTTTCTCATAAAAAGTGGACTATTTGATCCATGGTCCGGTGCCATATCATACAAATACATTTTACCAGGTAAAAATTGCGATTAATCGTGATTATTTCCAACACAAAAGTGCGATTAATCAGATTTTTTTTTTTTGTAATTGATTGACAGCAGTAATTAAAAGCAAATGTTCCAAATGTAGAGTTTCAGGTGTGATTTCATATCATGATCATTCACAGATAATAAGTGGTCGGCAAATACTGAGAATAAAAAAAATGATAGCGATGAATTGCGATTAATTAGGTACATTTTTTAATCAATTCCCTGCCCTAATTTATGCATACATTTTTACAAGAAAATTTACCATATGACCTTAAATTCTGTTTTTCACATGGAATTCTTGCTTTTACATATAAAACTGGAATTTCTTCTGGCAAATCTCATATCTATTTTACTTAAAATATCAGCAAAATCAAGTATTTTTATTATTTTTCCACAGTAAACAACGTGACAGGAAGATCTCTGTTGTTTGAGTCACAGGAACCCAACCCTCGGCCCTCTGAGATTATAAAGACATTAGTGTGGTTCTTGTGGTCACAAACGGTCAGTTTTACCCCTGAACGTCATGTGTTAGTCATGTCTGTGGCGGTTGGCTGGGACCGACCTCTTCATCTGCCCCCGGGGCCTCCACTCATGTTGTTTTGTTTGTTTTCCTCTCATCCTGTCATGTGATGTCTGAGTGGGGACAGAAGTCTGGTTTCTTTTATTCATGAAAAGGGTCACTTTTTTCAACAGAGTAGGGGCACATTATCAGGCTGAGCACTTTGATATGGAAAGGAGATCCAAAAGTGGCAGAAAAAGCAGCATTTGTGTGGCAGGAGCGACCCCTAGTGGACAAGAACTCTTTTAAAAACATTAAAACTTTTCTTTTCTGTGAAGATTTAATTTGATTAGAAATAAAATGACATTTTTATTAATATTAGTAGATGCTATAAATCTATTATTTAAAAAAATGTAAAATCTTAAAATATATTTTCAGGGAAAAAACCTCTTGAAGATTTGCTTCTGTTATAACGTTGTGCTGAAAGCCTAACCCCCTAAAGACGGTTTATGCCGTTATCTGCACACACAGGCGATCAGTGACTGATGGTCAGCGCTGGAATATAAGAAGTCAAATGTTTATTACAGGAAACCATCATGATAAGTGCATGTGGCATGAGAGACATCTGGTGGAGAAGATAACTTTGAGATAATTGGAGGAGTGTTGAGTGATCCAGTCAAGGGCGGATTCCTCAAAAGGTCTGCTGAGCACAGACGGAGGGCTTCGGGAGCCGGCAGGGCCCCTGATCTTATTAAAAACCCAAACGCACACAGGAGGACACAAAATACACAAGAGACACACAGATGAGGTGATGTGGAATGTCGGAAATTAAAAAAACCAAGGTAGAATGAAGTGATTTGAGATGGAGAAGTGGTTACTAAAATGACTGAAGGAGACAGAAGTTAATTAAAAATGTTTTCAAATGTATCTCTAATAGCATGAAATAATCAAAAAGTTGTACAAGATGCCTCAAGTTAAACACATTTATCTAAAATTAAATCACAAAATTGCAAAAGAGTAAGAAAATAGACCAAAAAAGTTAATTACGATAATACAAATATTACAATTGGCCCTAAAAAAATTTGTTTTTTTAAAAAATTCTTTAGAAATTCTCATTTGAGTTGTGGGCGGATGCGGAAGTAAGTTCCCACTGACTTCATCCCCCTTGTTTCTCTCGCTAGCTTACAGCCCCTCACACTCTCAAGCTAACATTACGATGCAATAAAAATGGCGAAAAATATCTAAGCTATTGAGTCATAAAGTTTTGATCCAGATGTCAGCTCAGACGAGGCAAAATAAGACGTTCATGGATCTATTTATCTGCTGGTGGATGCATCGGAATGGAGCTGAGATGGGAATTTGTGGCCCTGCCCAGCGTATTTAATCTTTTTCAAACCACGCCTATTTGAATAAATACATACTCAAAAATGCTATTTAAATCATGATTTTTCAAATATATGTCCTCTATAATCAGAAAAAGACCACTAAAATATGTTTAAAACACCAAAAAAGTCATTTTTAATTTTTGCTTCTCCATCTAATACACCAGTTATAAATGTAATCATAATTTAACTCTTTTGGTAACTTTTTTTTTTTTTACTGTTTTGCAAATTTTTGGATTTAATTTTAGATTTCTATGTAGCCTAATATGTTTTATTTTTGTCATTATGGAGAAATTCTCTGTTACTAATAAATTAAGCTCCAAACAAAAGCAAAACCTTTAATGAAAGAGTGTGACGGATAAGTAAACACAAGTTCATGTTCAACAAGCTGAACGGGAAAGCAAAACTAGTTTTCTGTCCCCTGCAGCGTTTGCTCACTCACTCGCTAAACAAAGTACAAACCCGTCAAACCAGTCGACTGCTTTTCCCACGAGCGGCGTGACACTTCTTGGATTTGAGGTTACAAAAA
>NC_050523.1:5658307-5658890 GCF_002922805.2 Oryzias melastigma
ACTACACCTATTTGAATAAAGAAATACTCCAAAATGCTGTTTAAATCATAATTTTTCAAATATATGTCCTCTATTATCAGAAAAATGCCACAAAAGTGTGTTAAAAACACCAAAAAACTCATTTTTTATTCTAATATACTTTTGCTTCTTTATCTAATGCACTAGTTATAAATGTAATTATAATTTAACTCTCTTGGTGACTTTTTTTCTTTATTGTTTTAAAATTTTTGGATTTTATTTTAGATTTCTATGTAGCCTAATATGTTTTATTTTTGTCATTATGGAGAAATTCTCTGTTACTAATAAATTAAGCTCCAAACAAAAGCAAAACCTTTAATGAAAGAGTGTGACAGATAAGTAAACACAAGTTCATGTTCAACAAGCTGAACGGGAAAGCAAAACTAGTTTTCTGTCCCCTGCAGCGTTTGCTCACTCACTCGCTAAACAAAGTACAAACCCGTCAAACCAGTCGACTGCTTTTCCCACGAGCGGCGTGACACTTCTTGGATTTGAGGTTACAAAAATATCATTTTTTTGGGAGGAGGGGTCAAATGTGTACACATGTTGACACGTACAGCTGGTA
>NC_050523.1:5659023-5677648 GCF_002922805.2 Oryzias melastigma
GTTACAAAAATATCATTTTTTTTGGGAGGAGGGGTCAAATGTGTGCACATGTTGACACGTACAGCTGGTAGCGTTTAAGCTTTCGGAGTTTCCAAAGGTCAGTTGTATGAAGACGCTGGTTCCTCATCTGCCAGACGCACACAGATAAAAGGAAGCTCTGTCTGAAGCTGCAAGGCCGGACCTGGTCACAAGATCCCAGACCGCTTTAAAGCTTTGCTAGGATTGACTGAAGCTACACAAACGCAGCTCATCTTGAAGAAGATTCATGTTGCTGTTATTCGGATGGCAGAGTTTCCTTTCAGCTTGTTTAATTTCACTGCTGTCACAGAGCAGAGTAACATTTCTGCACATTACAAACCTTTGTCACACAGAGGAGAGATTATTTTGGCTCACCTATTTACACAACAGAATTAGATCATCATTTTTTTTTTCTAAAACCTTTTCTGACATTCAAGATTAGATTAAAATAGGAAATTATTTAATAATTACACTATTATTGTAATTCCTAAAAAAAAAAGTTTAAAAAAAGGATTGCAGTGTTTGACTGTATATGAAAACTGTACTGCAACTGGTGTGAAAGTTATTCAACTGGCCAATCAAATCCCTCAATAAAAGTATGTGCTGTCATGTTGAACATTTGAAGCGTTTGATTGACAGATTCTCCAAGTTTTGGTGCTAAAACATTTTAAATGTGCATTCTTGAGGGGCAGAAGACTGCACCAATACTCTGAATGCTGACAACTGGTTTATAAAAATAAGAATAATAAAAGAAATACGCTAAAGCATCATAACACAGACCACAAACAAGATTTGAAGCTGCAGTTTAGAGCATAAAATGGGAAATAATAAAAAAAAAGGGGGAATAGGCTCAGAAATTGGTCTTAATTTTTGAAATGCATGGCCTCAAAAATGCCTTAAAAATCTGAAATTTCTCTTGAAGAAACTTGTAAGAACCCTTGGTGGTGGTGTGAACTTCCAACAAACTCACTCCTAATTGGTGAGAATGGTAGCCATAGAAAAATATTGACTCTGACTCTGACCAATCACTTTTTTTCTGGTTCCATATGTCCATGGTTCCAAACATGGCAAAACATGGTGACTGAATTGACAAACATATGGCCTCAATTTTCTTTTTTTAAACGACTTTTATTAAGTTAAATGCAGAAAAAAGATGCAAAAATGAGGATACAAAATAGAAATAAAAAGGGCCAAATTGTGTTTTAGTATTAAATTTTCTAATTTTTTTTCTTGAGACACAAATAATTTATTATGATTTATAATCTGTTATTGCTACTTGGCTTAAATGTATGTAACTTTGGGCAAAACAATAAAGTTTTGTTGAACTTTGAGTGTATTTTTGTTTATCAGCGTTTTGTCGCCCTCATCTGGTCAAAGTATATAACTGTAGTTACAGGATCTTTCTCAATTTTTTCCCTCATACAATAAAAATACGATTAATAATCAGATTAAACATTTTTAGTAAATATATGAGATGTTCTAACTTGATTTAAGATTTATTGTAACAAAATAAAACTGGAACTTCAACACTTCCGGTTGTCATATTCCCCTTTAAATTTCTGGATGGCTTTATTTCCGCCTGTGTAGCCACGCCCCCTCGCAGTACTGTAAATCACTGATCGGCGGCGGGTCTCGTGACTCTCCTGCCAGCATGCGCGCGCTCTCTGTGTCGGCTCTGCTGCTCCTGGCTCTCGGCTGCTGCTGGGGGACGCAGGACAACTTCCTGGACGAGGATGTCGTCGAGCCCGTTATCCAGGCGTCCAAATACGGCTCTCTGTGGCCTCTGCCGCAGAAAGTGCAGATCTCGGACGTTCCGCTGAAGCTGAGCGGAACCACTTTCGAATTCACCGATGCGAAGGGCTCGACCGCCGGGGCGAGCTGCAGCGTGCTGCAGAACGCCTACAGGAGGTGAGACGCGGCGTTTGAAGCGGCTCGTGCGTTTCAAACGCGCCCTGTTTGCTCGTTAGAGGAGCCGGTGTAGTGGTGCGTTCAAGGACCGATTTCCTTCTCTTTGCAGGTACTTTGATTATATTTTTGGGGGCCCCAAAAAACAAAAGATGAGCAGAAACAGACGAAGTGGCCCCACGGAGGTGACAGAGCTGCAGGTGTCGATCACATCACCTGACTCCCAATGTGATGGTTATCCTGGCGTGACGTCAGACGAGTCATGTGAGTCCCCACTTCCTGATATTATGTTTTCAAAGTGTTTATTAAGGAAGTCAAAAACAATGCATAACACTTATATAACTGTTGTATTCTCAAAAATGTGCAGTTTCATAATGATCTTATTTAATCTTAATTAAATATGCAAACTTGTGAGTATTTATTTTAATAAAAACAAATTTAACACGAACAACACATTCAATATATATATATATTTATTATGAAAAATAAAAACAAAATTAAAAAACTTGGACTTTTTTCTGATAACAGGAAGGTCATCTATAAGTATAGATTTATTTAAAAGAATAAATAAAGACTAGTTTTTTATATTAAGGTTTTTGCTATAGTACTAATAAATCGGTTAGTTTAAGTCACCTCTAAAATGTATTTTATTTTTTTTTTATTTAAGAATGAAATGCCACAGGGAACTGTGCTCAAGCCCTTCTTATTTGGCCTCTTTATTTACATCCAGCACTGAATTCACAACCACTTTTGTGTTTTTTATAACTTTATTGAACATACACACATTTACAGAACATATGGTCAAAACAAAGCAATAATCATAAACATTTTAGTAATTAAAGTAAAGTTCACGCAAATGAGAAACGATAGTTAAACAAAAATTTGTTTTCAACAAAACTCCTGCTGTTGGCAGGAAACAGGAAGCATTAAGAAAAGATCATTTATTAGGTAATCTATTCTGCCTAAAACTAGAAACAAACTTATGTAAATTTATAGAACAATTAAAAGATAAAAATGTCATGGTAGAAGTTTTTTAAAACAACAAAAATATAAATTTTCAATAGTTTTTTTAAGTAATTGAAACGTTTGGTTTTCCTGTGTTGTAACTTCCGTTTTATGCTGAGGTTTGACCTCGTCGTGACCAGCTAACTGCTGACTTTGTTTTCAAACCAAATAGTTAACGTAGTCGTTTATCTGCAGTTTTTTTCATGAATGTTTTCTATTTTTAGTGGAAGTGTTTAATGGACTAATTTCACTGGAGTGCAGGGATTTTCTGCTGCAGCCGTCTGTTCATCACCACTAAACAGAGATTACGTAGAGTGTAAACTGAAGGATTAACATGTTTAAAACCTTAACCCAAACAGAGCTGTGATGAGCAGAAACTGAACCTGCTGTTTTTGACCACAGATGAGCTCTCTGTGGACGCGCCGGTCGCCGTCCTGAAAGCACCAACCGTCTGGGGAGCCCTGCATGGTACGACTTTACTTTAAAAATATCCTGTGGTTGTCATATTTAATTGAAATTTTCATTTTTTTTTATTTTTAGACATTTTAAAAAAATGTATCTTTGCATCTATATGTGCAAACTGTCAATATATTATCGTTTTATTGAAGGTTTTGTAAATTTACGATCACTTCTGTACATTTATGTTTAATGTAAATTCACTTAAACACAGTCGTGTTTAAAACACTGAACTGACTGAGATTCTTTGAAGCTCTTTAGTTTTTTTGCAGATCACAAGTCAAATATTGAGTCTTAAAGATAAACTGCATTCCTGTTCATCTGCTGGAGATGATAAATCCCAGTTATTTTAGATTATTTTCTGCTACAGTTTTTTTTAATTTCTTGTCTGAATCAAAGATTTTTTTAAAATGCCCAGAAACCAAACTCCTTGTGAACAAATTGATTTTTAAGTCAACAATTTTTGGTGTCCATTTTAAACATTTATATAATATTTTGATGCTTCAAGTTGTGTTTTGACAGAATAATTCACAATCAAACCCTTCCAAGAGTTGATGAGGATCTGTTTTTCTTCAGAAGCAGATTGGGATATTAATTTGATTTAGTATTTTTTATATGGCAAAAAAAAAACAGAAATGTTTGAAATGAGCATAAAGTTTTAATAAATTATTGTTGGCTTGTTGTGTTTAGATCCAGGCTGGGTGCTCCCTCCATTGTTTTTAAACCAAAAATACACAATCCTTCAAGAGTTGTTATGAACTATTCTAAAGTCAAAACGCTTTTAAGATTAAAGACCCACTCAGATAAAAATAACATTTTTGGTGTTTTTTTTACTTGTTTTTGTGGCATTTTTCTGATGATGAAAGAAAATTAATCTCAAAATGACATTTCTGAATATTTATTTATTCAAATCATCAAATTAACTACGTTGTTTTCCTGGAATCTGGCTCTAAACTGTTCATCTGGATTGCTCCAATAGAGCACGTAAACAGATGGGTGATGGGAAGTGGGGGTGGGGTTACTCCATGCTTAACACTCCCGCCCACAACTCAGAGGTGAATTTCTGATGAACTCCTGAAACTCTACACAAAATCTTTTCTAAAAAACAGGTTTTTGACTAAAAGAGCATAATCATAATTATAAAACTACTAGGAAAGATTTTAAAATTGATCAAAGATGATCAGAGTGGGACTTTGTTTGTTTTTGAGGTCAAATGTTAAATTTGTGACCTTGTAAATATAGATTTCTTTCTCTTTTTTTAGCCAAAAAAACCCCAACAAATTAATTATTTATAACTCAAACCTAGCTTTAATTTTTATGATTAAATCTTGTTTATATTAAATAACGTTGAAAAACTGGAGAAGGAAGCAGCATCCTTTAACATTTATCTATAATCTAAGATGCTTTTAGATAACATTTAATTTCAATTATGCGTCCAAAGTGTGTAAAAGATCTTTTCTAAACTCCGTCTTCCTGTTCTGGATGTCTGTAGATGATCTTAGAAAATATTTATCTGTATTTTCCTAAAACTCTCTTTCAGGACTGGAAACGTTCAGCCAGCTGGTGTATGAGGATAAGTATGGAGCTGTAAGTGAAGATTTCTGTCTCTGCTGATTTATTGAAATTAGGATTTATTTTATTTTATTTTTTTATTAAATCTCTAACTTTTCAGAAAACCATCAATTCCACAAAAGTGAGCGACTTCCCGCGGTTTGCTCACCGAGGGATCTTGCTGGACAGCTCGCGCCATTTCCTCCCCATTAAAGTCCTCTTAGCCAACCTAGTACGACATTTTTACTAATTCAATGGAATTGTTTGAATTTCCTCGTTTAATTTCCGTTTTTTGGCTCAAACAGGAAACGATGGCGATGAACAAGTTCAACGTTTTCCACTGGCACATCGTAGACGATCAGTCCTTCCCGTATCTGAGCCGGACGTTCCCCCAGCTGAGTCAGAAGGTCAGTGAGAGGACGCCGGTTCTGTGTTTGGTCGGTTCTGGACGTGACGTAACTCCTCATGGTCTGTTTAGGGAGCTTACCACCCGTACACCCACGTGTACACGCCCGCCGATGTGAAGATGGTGATCGAGTTTGCTCGCCTGAGGGGGATCCGGGTCATTCCGGAGTTCGACACTCCAGGACACACGCAGTCCTGGGGGAAAGGTGAGCCGCCGCCGCCGCTTTTAGCCGCAAAGTTCCACTTCTTTTTTTAAATCACGTGTTTCCGCTCAGGCCAGATGGATTTGCTCACCCCGTGTTTCTCCGGCGCTGCGCCGTCCGGCACCTTCGGACCGGTGAACCCCATCCTGAACACCACCTACGACTTCATGAGCCGCTTCTTCAAGGAAGTGAGCAGCGTGTTTCCCGACGGCTACGTTCACCTGGGAGGCGACGAGGTGGACTTCTCGTGCTGGTGAGGACTCGACGGACAGACGTCCGCATGTCAGACACGGCAGATGTTAGCGGCTGCTCTCGTCCCGCAGGAAGTCCAACCCGGACATCAAGAAGTTCATGGACGAGCAAGGCTTCGGGCAGGACTACAGCAAGCTGGAGTCCTTCTACATCCAGAAGTCTGTCTGCTTTTCTGAGCTCGGTTTGTATTTCAAAGTGAAAAAACTAAAATATTCAGATTTTTGTTCTTCTAGACTTTTGGACATCGTCACCACAACTAAGAAGGGTTACATCATCTGGCAGGAGGTCTTTGACAACGGTGTTAAGGTAGGATTCCATCACTTTTATATTTATGTTGTTATAGTTTTGGTATTTTGAAAAGGATCTGATTTAGGATATCTTTATTCACAAATACCTGGTACTGAACAGTGCAGGTGAAGTTTTCCAGATTCCTTGTATTTCTTGCAAATTAATCAAATGTCATTTAAATATGTGTGAACAAGAATGAAAGGAAATTCATAAATGCTTTCTACTTAAAATCTATTGTTCAAATAGAATTTAAAGCGGCTGCAGATATTTTACAGAGGATGACGACGAGCTTTACCCTAAAAAATAAAAGGAAACTGGAATAAAAAAAATCATAATTTGAACTACAAACATACGGAGCCCCTAAAGGGACATTAAAGTAAAAAATATATATATAAAAATTGAAGTAAAAAAAACTGCTACTAACTAGTTAGTATCTGGTGTGCACCAATTAGTAACCAGGATATTTCTTACTTCAATTTCTAGTTCTTTTTCCTTCTAAAAATTGAAGTAAAAATGAAATCTGCGTACTAACTAGTTAGTATCTAGTTTTAGTTTTTTTTTTCCTAAACTTCAATTTTTGAAAAAAACGATTTTTTTTCTTAATTTTTTTTTATTTATTTCAAAGTCTCTTTAGGAGCTTCATAGTAAAGAGACACGGCACAGAGAAGATTGATTGAAACCTGAACATGATGCAGAACATGTCGCTCTGTGAAAAGGAAGACGAAGAAGGCGAGCAAAACTGCAATTGAAAACAAAAATCCACAAACGGCGAGACCGCAAAAGATCAACCGCCATATAGCAAAGAACATTGTATCTAACTCTAAAACGTGGTAATTTGCTGTACTCAAATTACTACTTAATTTTAGCAGAAAGTAACAAGTGCACACCAGAAAGTATTTAGAAAAAAAATGAATCAAAATTTGTAGAATTTTTTTAATTTTTTTTTTATTTTAATGTCCCTTTAGGGGCTCCGTACAAACCGGCTCAAAGCCACAAACTATCCTCCCGGCCTGTACGAGGCTGAGCCGAGCAGATTTTTTTTAAACCATTATGTTAGATTTACAAACAGCACAAAGTCAAAATAAAAGCTACGCTGTTGGTCCTTTGAACTAAAAGCATCAGCTTGGCTCGTTGCAGCTGAAGCCCGACACGGTAGTGCATGTGTGGATGGGCAGCGGCAGCGATGCGGAGATGAACAAGGTGACGACGGCGGGATACACCACCATCCTCTCCGCCCCGTGGTACCTAGATTATATTAGCTACGCTCAGGACTGGCAGAAGTACTACAAAGTCGAGCCGCTCAACTTCAACGGTCAGTTCTGCGTGAGGGGGCGTGTCCTTGTTCAGCAGGCTTACACGAAATCTGCACAGTTGGGGCGGCACGGTTTCTGGTTCAGGTGCTTTGGAGGAACAATCCTGAAGAAAAGGAAGCTGCTTTAGTTCAAGTGTTCGTGTTCCTCCTGAACGCATCATCTGACCCCTCCCATGTATGTGTGCTGTTTAGCTGAAACCAGACACACTTATCCACGTTTGGAAGGGCAACCAGGAACAATACCAGAGCGAGATGGCAAAAATTACCTCGGCAGGGTACCAGACCCTGCTGTCCTCTCCCTGGTACCTGAACCGTATCTACTACGGCCAGGACTGGCAGAACCCTTACAAGGCCGACCCGCAGGATTTTAAGGGTTTGTGTTTGTTTATTTATCCGTTTTCTGTCATTATAAGATGGACGGAAATGACTATAAATGAGAACCGGACTGAGTGACCTCAAGCTCCAATAAGCTAAAATCCCAAAGACTTCTATGAGAAGTAAACATTTTATTTGTCAGAATAACCATTTTTGCTCTGATACATTTTTCTTTACTAATAATACAATTTTTTTCCTAATATTTTTTCTACAATGCGATTTATTCAAGTTATAAACCGACCAATCAGATGCCTCAAATATTTGACGGTTTCTCACGAGCCCGCTTTCAAATGGTAGGAGTATGGACTTACCAAAAAGCTCCCTCCTGATTGACGAGAGTCGAGATTGGTTACCGTAGAAACGACGCCGCAGACCAATCGCAGCTTAGTGGCTCCAACATGGCGGCATCCATATCACAAAAAATGCCTTCTGAATTGACTTCATTCCGTTGGAGCCGGAAAGAAACCATTTTCTGTGGGTGATGTCACACTCGCTTTGTCCAGTTCTCATATACAGTCAGTCCATTAAAAGGTCAAAAGCTTTATTTTGAAATGCAAAGGAACCAAATAAATTAAATTAGATAGTTCCACTTAAAGAAATATACCAAAATATCTGCAATGTCACTTTTTTTTGTTCAAACAATCGAACCTATTTGAATGAATTAGATTATAAGAGTTTCTTTATTGTCATTTAACAACTCAAAACTACTTTGATTCTAAATTTGAAGCATTGACTGTATATGAGAACTGGACCAAATGAGTGTAACGCCACCCATAGAAATTGATTAGCGTTTGGCTCCAATAGAATAAAGTCAATTCAGTCACCATTTTTTGATAATATGGACATTGCCATGTTGGAGCCAGACGACGTTACTAAGCAGTGATTGGTCAGAATCTGACTCGATGTTTCTATGGCAACCACTTTCTCCAATCACTATTGAGCTTGTTGGATGTCCACTTCCCAGAAGAAGAATATGTTAAACATTTTAAGAGACCACGTAATTTTACCGAGGCTTCTGATTGGTCAATTTATAACTTAAATAAGGAAAAAAAAATGAGCAAGAATGTTAAAAAAATATATTTGAGCAAGAGTGGTTATCTGACAAATATAACTGAGTAAAGCTGTTTTTCTCAATAGAAGTCTATGGGATTTTTAGTTTCTAGGAGCCAGAGATGAAGGAGGAGTCACTCAGTCCACATCTCACATACAGTCAATGATTTAAAGTAAAAAAATGCTTTTAAAAGCATTAAAATCATTAATTATTTTCGGATATCTTGTAAAAATATCCCTTAAATTATTTTTTTAGGATTTATTAAAGAGGGGCACCTATGATAAATCATCACAATTGTTAATTCTGTTTCTTAAATATGAAAAAAATGCACCCAAAAAAATCCTCAAACTAATAATCTGGATTCTTTTTCTTCAGTCTTAGAAAGCAACATCGGACTGACCCAGATCAGAAACCTGAGTCAGTAAAACTTTATGGGCAAAGGCCAAAGAAGAAGATAAGATATACTGATCTAAAAGGTGCAGTCTTTCTGGAATATTGACCCTAAAATCAAAGAAGGGATTACCAAGAATTACCTGCATATTTTTGTTTAGTTGCATGAAAACTTTTCATTCCTCCAAAATTCACACATTCTTCTCATTAAAATCCTAAATTTGTCACCCCTGTGTAAATCCGTGTAAGCCTGTTGAATAAAGAGAGGAACAACAATTCTTATACATTTTATTATTTAATCTCTAAATTTATCGTAACATATTTCTCCATCAGGAACTGAAGAACAGAAGAAGCTGGTGATTGGTGGAGAAGCCTGCCTGTGGGGGGAGTACGTGGACGCGACCAACCTGACACCCCGACTCTGGTAAGGCTTCTGTGGTGGGTGGGTGAGTGTGACGGAGACGGTCACATGATCAACCACTGATCTTGTTTGCGAAGGCCGCGAGCCAGCGCCGTGGCGGAGCGGCTGTGGAGCGCCAAAGAGGTCACGGACATCAACGACGCTTACAACAGACTGTCGGCGCACCGCTGCCGCATGGTGGAGTGAGTATCATGGGATGGGTTCAGTATGTAACAGGATATACTGTAAATATTTGACCATTTACGCAATCAACCATCAGTTGGTTTACGTGAATTTTGTAACCGATCAACTACGGTAAAAATTCTGATTGAGAATCCACTGGAATTCCATATATTGCGATCTCCACAGACATCAGTTCTTGATTTAGTTCACACTAGACAAGCAGGGAGGGGCTTCTTCTTCTTCGACTGTTTACTAGTGCATGTCCGGTCACTACAGTTGGAAGAGGCTTAGTGGAAAATGTTACATGAGACTTTTTTTTTTTTTTAATGAAATTATCCATGCTATTTTATTTACTTTTTTTTACAGTGCAATGTGTTCTGCGTCCTGATTGGCTGTTGTCAATCTTGTTCTCTGTTCAGCTCTCCACAGATCTACATAAACCTTCATTGTGATCAGTTTTTACTCTACAACATTAGACTTATTTTTCTGTCAAAGTTTGAACGTTGAGAGTTTACAAAAGAAAGTTAAATATAAAAAAGGAAAATTGTCACTTCAAATTTAGACATTATTACCACTTGATGACGTCATCATTAGTTGCCGGTCATTTTCGTTAGCACGGAAAATACAAAACATTGGTTTTATAACTTCAGTCATGCTAAAATAATGTAATTAATTAAATTTAACTGTAAAATTCTGTGCTTCAGAGCGCACAGACGAGGATCACCAAGATAGGGATACGACTCCTCTTTAAAAGAAAAAACACTTTCAGACACCACTACAGCTTCAAATGACCCCACAATTGGAGCAATTTGCTGCATCCAGAGAGGAAGAGATCAGCCCAACCCAAACTGTTGTGGCTAAAATTGACATTTTTCCATTTTTGGGAGGCTAATTTGGCATTTAGCTAATATTTAAGCTACATGCTAGCTATTTTAGCTAATTTAAACTTTTTTTCTCATTTTTTTGGGCTAATTTGGAATTTATCTAATTTTTTGCTTCATGCTAAATGTTTTAACTAATTTGGGCTCTTTTCAGTTTTTAGGCTAATTTCGAGCTTTGCTAATATTTTAGCTTTATGCTTGACGTCTTAGCTAAATCAGACATTCTACCAGTTTTTTAGGCTAATCTGGTATTTAGCTAATTAAGCTACATGCTAGATGTTTTAGCTAATTTGGGCTTTTTTTGGTTTGTTTGGCTAATTTGGCATTTAGCTAATATTTAAGCTATATGCAATGCTTTTTTTTGGCAAATTTAAGCTTTTTTCAGTTTTTTTTTGGCTAATTTGGCATTTAGCTAATATTTTAGCTGGCTATCAGCTTTAGTGTTTTTAGCTATCACAGGTAATGCTATAAATCTAGTTTTTAAAATGTTTTACTATTTTTTTCTGTGAAGATTACAGACATGAATTGTTTAAAATTTGGCTATGTGTGGCTTTCTGGAAAACCATAAATCTTTACATTTAGGCTGTGAGTGTTGCTCTGTTAGCCTACAAACCGACCCCGGCCCCACATCAGGGAAGAAAACAGTTATGTGGCCCTCACAAGAAAAAGTTTGGGGACCCCTGTGCTATAACCTGCTCCAGGAGGTAGCCAGTGTCATTAGTCTATAGTAGAAGCAACAGTAGTATTATGTTCTACAGATAACCCACGATATGGGAAGTCTGCCAAGCAGGATTATAGATGTTTTAAGGCTGTAAAACTCCTCACTACACACTTTTTTTCCAGAAAAACGTAACATTTTCAGACTTTTCTCTTATTTAATCAAAGTTCAAACCTTCACAGAAAAAATAAATCCAGGTTTATACAATGAAAACAAAGATCTGATCACTATTAAAACATTTATGTAAATTTGTAGGGCTACACATGTGTCATGAAGTCCACTGAGGCAATTGTTTTTGTGATATAGGGCTATATCAATAAAATTGAATTGAACAGAAGGCTGATTGACAAGGTAAACAGCCAATCGGGAGATAGAACAAACATGTGCTGTTAAAAAAAAGCAAAATTGCATTAAAAAAATCTGCAAGACCCTGAGAGGTTAACCCCAGTCTACATTCTTAAAATCAAATCCTAGGATGGTCTTTTTTTCATTTAAAAATAAAGCAGAAATCTCTTAAACAACCCACCTGTGTTTTTCTCTCTGGAAGGCGGGGGATCCCAGCCGAGCCGCTGTTCTCCAGCTTCTGTCCGCACGAGTACAAAGGCATATGAGCGCCTGAGAGGCTGACCGGGGAGCAAAAGGGAATCGAACCTGCGTGCAATCAACTCCAAGCCTGTTTTATTTCCAAATGCTGCCTTCTTCCAGCAGTGCTGCTGAACACTTATTGATTATGACGGCACTATTTTACTTCTCTGAATGTCTGATGGTCAAACAGGAACTGTTAAATAATTATCTGCAAATTGATTTTACACTATTTACACTTTTGAGAATATTTCCCACATTAAATCTTCATCCTCCGTCTGACGGTGGCTGTGAGTCCTCCGTCCGGGTCACAGCAGACCAGTCACCCGTCTGAGCAGACTGTTCTGGTCCTGAGTGCTCATGGGCTCGTAGGCGTCCAGCTCCAGGGAGAAGGTGGCGTTTCCAGACGTCAGGGTTCGCAGAGCGGTGGAGTATCCCTGTGACACGCCAACAGTGAGGAGCGGCTCGCTGAAAACAAAGTTCCTGATGAACCGCAGACTCACCATCATCTCTGCCAGCGGCGCGCTGGCCAGCAGCACCTTGTCGTCATGACGACTCTGGATGTCTCGGACCACCCCCCGTCGTTGAGCCAAGTCTCCCAGCACGGCGCCGAGGTGCTCCTCCCCCACAGTCACCTCCAGGGACATGACGGGCTCCAGAACCTGCCCTCCCGCCAGCTTCAGCGCCTGCAACCAAAGCCACAGATCTTCAAGCACTCCCGCAGCTGGACGCTGCACGCGGGGTCCAGCTTCACCTTCAGCATGCAGCGCGACACGCAGGCCGACACCATGGTGGGGGACGTTCCTGCTTCGGCGCCGACGCTCTGGATCAGTGCGGAGACGCCCTGCACTGGAGAACCCAACACCGGACCTGACGGAGGAGGAGGAAGAGGAGCGTCAGGTTTCCCTAAAGCTGAACCCATCAAATCACATTTCCCTTATAAAGTTAAACATTCAAGAATCAAATGGATGCTGGAAAACACTTAAATGCTTGAAATTGCAACATTTTGTTTGATTAATGTTCAGGAAAATAAAGAAATCAAGAGAAACTGAAATACAAATGGTTCTTTTTATTTATTTTTAATAAAAAGCAGTTATGCTTTACTCTGTTGCTACCAAAAAAATGTTGTGATCCGATTAGTTGACGACTAATTTATTGGGGATTAGTCGTTACTTTATTTTAAATGAAGTCAGAGTAGTAAAGTGGAAAGTTATAAAGGAATTCTGCTAGCTTTTTTAGGCTAATTTGGAGTTTCGCTAATATATCAGCTACTTGATAGCTATTTTGGCTAATTTAAGCTTTTTTTCAGTTTTTTTTAGGCTATTTCAGAGTTTAGCTAATATTTCAGCAGCATGCTAGCTGTTTTGGTTAATGTAGGCTTTTATCATTTTTGTAAGCTAATTTTGCATCCAACTAATATTTTAGCTGGCTATCACCTTCAGAGTTTTCAGCTTCCCCGATTTACGCTTTTAGCTTCCGCAATTTCAGCTATTAGCTTCAGTGTTTTTACCTATCAATTTCAACATCTTCAACTATCAGCACTAGCATCTTCAGCGGCCAAATTCAGCTTACAGCATTAACATTAGCATTATCCCAGGTAATGCTATATATCTAGTTTTTAGTTAGTTTAAAGCTAATAATGGTTAAGATGTGTGCTTTACATCCAGTTTGAGCATGACCCGATTAGTCAATTAATATGAAAAAAAATAATCAGAGATTATTTGACTATTAAAATAATCATTTGTGGCATCCCTAATCTACACCAAAGAAAACTAGATCTGCCGTTTCTATTCAGATTAAAATAATTTCCTGTTTTTTTATATTTCAAAGAAGTGCTGCAGCTTCGTCTGAAGATGCTGCTTTTATCACATCAGATGTCAGACTTTAGTAAACTCGTAAACCCCAAAACATCCGCTGTGCCATGGCGTTACCTTGAAGAAACGAGCTGTCGACTCCGCTCTTCACCGCCTCCTTCATTCCTGCACTCAGCTGCTCCTCCAGCTCCTTGGTGAAGGTCACCTCACACGCAGCGCCCTCTGCAGGTCTGACCGTGAGCTGCACCGTCGCCACGTGTCTCCGCTCTCCCACCGTCCGGTCCAGCGTGTCTGCATCACAGAGCGGCGTGTTACTGCCGTTACCGTTAGGGCGGCGCTCGCGGGATTCTGGGGGCTGTACTTGTGGCGGATGCCTCGAACAGGACCGTCTCTCTGTAGGCCACCTGTAGCGGGCCCAAATGCGCCTCGATGCCGTACTCCCTCCTGATGCGGTCGTGGAGGATCTCGATGTGCAGCTCTCCCATCCCGCACAGGATGATCTGAGGACGAGAACGTCAGCTGACTCTGACGAGGAGCAGAACCTGACACCAAAGGCGAGTCTTTACCTGACCAGAATCTGGGTCCATTCTGACTTTAAGGCTCGGGTCTTCTCTCTGAAGACAACTGAGAGCGTTCTCCAGATCTGTTGGAGGAGAGTGAGGCCACATGAGGATGGATAGAGGTAAAAAGACCCCTGCGTGATCATCAGAACACCGACCTGCCTGCTTGGCCATGGTGGGGGGCTCTATGGTGCAGAAGAAGACCGGATCGGGGATCTCCACTCCAGACAGGATGATATCCGGACGTTCTCCCTCTCCGCTCCCGCTGTGGTTCTGGGCTCGTCGAGCTGCAGCTGCTGCAGACGCTTTAGAGGCGACGATGGTGTCTCCGGTGACGGTCTGTGAGAGAAACAAAAGCGTTCAGAAGAACGCTCAAGCAGGAAGAAGTTCTGCGGGTCTGCTACCTGCTTCAGCCCCACAGTCAGCGCGATGTTCCCTGCAGACATGGAGCCGATTTCCACGTGCTGGTCAGCGAACGGCACCAGCAGCCGGCTCATCCTCTCACTGCAAACACAGAAGAGTCAGCAGAGAACCTGAGGCTGCTGGGAGTAACGGACGTCACGTACGTGCAGTTCCTGCTCAGGTTGTGGACGGCCGTCTGCGGTTTGACGGTTCCAGAGTAGATCCTTAAGAAGACCAGAGGGCCGCGCTGCTTGTCATGGAGAACCTTGAAGGCCAGCGCACACAAGTCGTCTTTGTACCACCGCCTAAAGACGACAAACATGGTTCCATTTCTGTATTCAACTTGGTTATTTTTATTAAGAAAATAAAGTCCAGATCTGCTGCACAAAATATAAAACAAACAATAACAACCTTTATTTATATTGTACCTTTGAATTTAGAAATCATAAAGTGCTTCACAGTAAAACATAGAAAATGAAAACAGAATTATGAAAAAACAATTTTAAAAAGATATATTTTTATCTGCTTTTTTAAAAGAAAACACAGAGTCAACAGGTCTGAGGCGAAGAGGAAGGAGTTATGAAAACTTTAGACATATTTTGATTAAGAAGAAAGAGTGTGTGAATGTGTTACTCCAAATAAAAGAAATAGATATAATTTGTGAGGAAAAAAATGTTTTTACATGTGTAGTAAACATCTGCAAACAAGATTTTATAAATATGAAGGAAAATCTCAAACCTACAGTTCAAATTTTGCAGTTTCTTAAAACTACGGTGGCCCTGAAGGGAAAATTGCATCAACGCAAACCATTGAAGTGCACAACAACAATAAAAAAAGCAAGACAAATCATGAAAAAATATTTTCAAAAAATTCACGTCTAGGAAATAAAACATTTTGGAAAAACAAAGTAATTCACAGAAATTAAAATAATTTGTTAAAAAACAAATTATATTATTATATTATTATATTATTATATTATTATTATATTATAAATTATATTACTAGAAATTACTTTTTTTTTCTTTTTCAGTTTTTAAAATTTGGGTTTTATTTCTAAAATATAATGTTTATAATTATTTATTTTGCTTATCTAATTGTCGTTGTAATCTTTATGTTTGAGTGATTTGTTGATTGGCCTTTCAGGGCCACCATACTTCAGAAAGGAGTTAGTTCCCATCCAATTCCATGTTAAAGTGTTTGATTTTACACCAAAAACTATTTTAGATTATTTTTATGTTTTAGTTTTATTCGGGTAAATAAAGCTAAAACATAAAGAAAAAAAATGCAATCTGGTAAAATCATCAAAAGGACAAATAAGAAGTAAGAAATCTCATCAAATTTGAGGCTGTGTCACACAGACGCTTATTTGTGCATATTGTAAGGATGAAAACTGATCATATGTGAATAAACGTGGAGAAAATGCCTGCTTTTTAAACTGTCACAGACAAATGAACAATGTTAAAACCGCGAAAAAAGTGCAAATAAACCACGTAAAGAACACATAAATCAACTAAAAGACAAACGTCCAAAAATTGACTAAAATTGCCACGTTAATTATGTAATTTTAACTTCACATGTCACTCAATATCAAATTTATACATCAGTGGTACATGTGTGAAAAGTCAAGCAGACATAGATGGAACAGTTGTAGAAAGCCACACATTTACGTAAAAGTCTCCCAAAAGTCTGGCAAAATTGCACAAGATTTATGTAATAATAATGTATAATTCTCAACCGAACAAAACATTTTAACAGCTCAAATCTGAATTCACGTAAAACCCCTCAAAGAATGACAACACAAGAAACACTTATGATGAATTATGTTTATCATTGCAAAAGACCAACATTTTATACAGGAGAAAATGCTAAATGTACACAGCTGAGGTGTCACTCGGACTGGTTTTACTAAAAACACAGAGCGGTTTTATAGCAGCTGACAGTAACTGAAGTTTTACCTCCGTTCTAGAAAAACAAGCTCATTAAAGCTCAAATATTAACTACTAGACTCCAAAGGAAAGACGAGCATGTTGGATCAGTTTTGTTTTACCTCTGTTTAAACCTTTTGTAAGCCTCTAAAACACAGATCATCACAAAGGTTCACATTAACAACTGAAAAACAACTTCTTTAAATTCAATCCCCAAAATATTTAAAGTAATTCTTTCATGACTTTAGCTCTCTCGATTGCTTTCTTTAAATATTTGTTGTTGTTTTTCCTAACTATTTAAAGCATTTAATTAGTTTCTAGACCTTTAAATACTTTATTTTCTCTTTTTTCATATTTATTGCTTCCCTCTGAGAAAATCGAGTCCACATTTGTTTTCGTAATGATAGAAAAGAAATGTTAAAGACCCACTCTGACAAAAACTGTTGGTGTTTTCTTAACATGTTCTCGTAGTATTTTTCTGATGATAGGGAACATACATTAAGAAAATTACGCTCAAAATTGCATTTCTGAGTGTTTCTTTATTCAAATTGTTGTGAATCAGGATAAATTAAAGAATGTCTTTTGAAAAGATCATATTTGTGATGTGGAAAATATTCTGATGCATCCACTAGCTAACTAATAGATCCATGTACGTCTTTGTTTTCCTTGTCTGAGCTGGAATATTGCTCTCTATTTTTGTTGCACCTCATGTTAGATTAGAAGGTAATGGGAAGAGGGACGGGGTTGCCAGGCACCAACAGTCCTGCACACAACTCAGAGGCAAATTTCTAATAAATTCCTGCCTCTCTGCAGAGACTATTTCCTAGAAAACGGCTAATTTTTTTATGATTTTGCCTAAAAATGCCACAACTATAGTTAACAGAACACTGGGAATGCTTTTAAAATAGATTAAAAGAGGATTGGAGTGACATTTTAAGTAAAGAAAAACACATTTATCTTTGATGTGTGTCTAAACTTGAATAAAATCTTAAAGTCTGGACTTGTTTGTGGATGTTTACTCACACCAGGTCGTGGTGGCGTTCATCAGGGGCGGGCAGGTACGCCGTGATGGCATCCAGAAGAGGCTGAACACCTTTGTTTCTCAAAGAGCTCCCGCAGAGAACTGGAACACCTTTACGGGTCAGAGTGACCCGCCTCACAGCTTCTTGAAGCTGCAGACACGCACCGAGCTTTCAGGATGGAGTTCACAGTCAACAAATGCAGCAAAAGCGGTAAAAGACTCACTTTGACGGGAGGAACCGCATCAAAATCGTCGCTGAATTTGGTCAAAAGCAGCTCGGCAAACTCGTCGTCCAGATCAGCGACCTGAGGTTCAGAGGCAGAAGAGTTAGATTTTGCGGCTTAAAAAGCATCAGGTGTTGCTGCTGTCGGAGTTCCACACCTGTTCAATCAGAGCCGCTCTGGCCTCGCCGACCTCCTGCACCAGTTCTGGCTCGTCACATTGGTCCAAAGTTTGGGTATCAAACACTCGTCCATCGTCTCTGGCAGATCCTGGCTTCCATATCAGCTTCTGATTGGTTAACAGATCAACCACACCTGAGAAGTTCTTACCACTGCCGACTGGAACCTAACAAGAAAAAAAAAAAGACTCACTTACATACTATCACCAGCTGCTTTAGTTTTTTATAAGATACTGATTTAAATATCCTGTAAAGAAGCAATATTTTAGATTTTATTTATCTTGATCTTGCAAATTTTATATTTAAAATATTTACTTTCACACTTAAATACAAAGAGACATGAAAGATCCACAATTTAAGTGTAATTCATCTGTTAGCCACACGGGGCACTGTTCTACAAGAATTAAAATAAAAAAAATATATACAGTATAGAAGCAACAGGAAGAAATCAGAACTCACTCAGGAGATCATTCCTACTCTGGATCGATCAAAATGCAACAAACTTTTCACAAAATGTTCTGCATTCAA
>NC_050523.1:5678280-5703937 GCF_002922805.2 Oryzias melastigma
GATGTAAAAATTCTGAAATATTGGAAAAGTACACAACAGACAGCTGTTTATGTGTGTATAAAGAGCAACAATAAGAACTAGTATGTATGTAAACATTTCTGAGAAAGTTTCTGTTTAGTTTACTTGTTCAGATGTTTCCTGCTTACTTACCTGCAGGAGAACGGGATTGGCTTTCAATTTCTGTCTTATGCTCTCCATGGAGAATTTCAAACTATAGACAAAAAAATAAAAATAAAAATAAAAAAAAAAAAAGAATCACTTAATGGTTATATTTTTTACAAGAGGAGTTAAAAAGGAAAAGAGTGACTCACTCTGCTGCTGGTTTGTCCATCTTATTCAGGAAACAAACACAGGGGATGTTGTGCTTTTCTGCCTGTCTCCATACAGTCATGGTTTGAGCCTGATGGGGTGTTGTGTTACAGCCATTAAAACTATAAAATATTTTTTAAATATTCAAAAACAACCAAACAACTTCCTTTTTTCTAACCTCCACACCGGCAGACGCATCAAACACGGCGACAGCTCCATCCAGAACACGAAGCGCGCGCTCCACCTCCAGAGTGAAATCAACGTGTCCTACAATCACACAAACATCTCCGTCTGCTCCACCTTTTAATGTGATCCACACTCTGACAGACAGAGCATCTTACCTGGAGTGTCGATGAGGTTTATTCTGTGACTGTTCCAGTCGAAGGTGACTGCTGCTGACTGGATGGTGATGCCACGCTCCCTCTCCTGAGCCATAAAATCTGTGACTGTATCCCCGTCGTCAACATCTAACGGCAAAAAGAAAGAATAAACTAAGCTAAAGCTGTGAGAACAGTTAGAAGTAAATACAGAGCCGCGCATCGGCACCTCCTAAAGCCCTCGTGTAGCCAGAGTAGTAAAGCATCCTCTCTGTTGTGGTTGTTTTTCCTGCGTCAATGTGGGCCATGATGCCGATGTTTCTAATCCTGTGGGAATGAATCACAGCTCAGGACAAGCAACATACAAAAATGTATTGATTCATTTAGGAGCTAAACCTTACTTGGATATGTCAGGGCTGACCACAGCCCGCAGCGACTTAACATCATCTGTCACAACAGGATAAATAATTTAAAATCAGAGATTTTTACAACATCCTAATGCATGGTAACAAATTTTAAAAAGGTGATACGGGAAAAAAGATCTCAAATTTTCATAATAAGTAGAAAATGAACACAAATATAATTCCTTAAAACTCAAACATATCGATAGAAACAATATGATACAGGATCTGATCATAAACACAACGTACCTGGAAGAAATCCATAATGTCTCTTTATAAAGCTGACTTTACATCTGCAGCCCTGCCGCCCAGCGCTCACCAAACACCGTCCCTGTACATCAAATATAAGAATTTTTTCTCCTTTGTGCTTCCAGACTCAAATTACAGCTTTGAGATTTGTGGAAACACAGATTTAACAAACATTCATTTATTTTTTAAGATACAAAAAATAATAACGGTCATTCAAACCACCTACATAAACAAGATATGTATAAAATCCTGATTTATTATTATGCTTAAATTGTATGCTATTATTTTTGTTTACTTAGATGGCCAATATAAGACACATTTAATTGAAAATGTATTGGACAGAAAATATATTTAAAGTGATATCTTACCCATATCATACTGCTAGTTGTATGTAAAGCTGACAAGCTTCTCGACCTTTTCTTTGCAAAAGAAACTCCTTTCCTCCAAGCCTCAAAGCTCCAAAGATGTAGTGACAGCTTCAGATTTACACAGAGAAACTACGTTCGTTTGGTTGTTAAAAAACGCACAAACGATAAAACTTAAATAGAAAAGAAAAATCTTAGTTACGCACATGTTATACAAATAAAATATATCGTTAAAATACCCTTGAAAACAGAAACAGGCATGTAACTTGTTTGAGATGTGTACACAACCTAAATCATACCCTCTAGAAACATTCAACTGCCTTTTAAAGTTCCGGCTAAAATTTTAAAATTCTGCTTTATTTATCAAAAATCTAATATGATCTAAATCTTTTTTAAAATATACTATAATATTTAATATTGTTTTATACATAAATAATTGACAACAACTGGTCAAAGTCAATATATTTTTTTTTTCGGATTTTGATGTTTCCAGCAACGAACCGGATGTATGTTAATCACGTGGTCACGAACTTCCTCTAAACATCGGCCCGGGGGACAACAACACCGAAAACCCCCAGCCTGAAACGAAAAACACAAAATCATCGGTGCATTTTGTAACTGTAACGATATCCGGAATATTTACCATAAAACGTAACATCTCCAACGCAAAATGGTGAGAAGATTATTCCTTTAAATTGTGTTTGTAGTCATATTTAGGCGCCTAAGTGCGTTAGCATGTTATGCTAATGTTAGCTGCGTGAGGCAATGTCACGTGTCGCTTAATTTTTATAAGTTTTTCGGGTTTCTTGACATTATATATCTCACACATTACTAAATGTAATGATTTCAGTTCTGTATTCAATTATTCGGTAACTAATACTGTCTGGTTTGATGTATGCTAAATTGAAGCTACATCCGGGAGATTTTTAACGCACAGCTGTGCATTGAATTGATTTATAACACATCTTTATTTATTCTGGATACATTTAGCTAATCTGAAGAAAATTTGTGAATAAGTTGGTACATTGTGTTTTATAGTCCTACTTTAACGCATGTTACATATGATTTATTTCGAATCTAAAGCCAAATAATACACTCTAAATAGAAAATACTCAAAATTTAGTCACACTATTGCATATTAAACCTGTATGCAGATGTCAATGATCCTATGGAATTTCTATATTTTAAATTGAATACATTTAAAAAGTTTTGAATGTGTCACCTTATTCTATTGAAAGAAATTTGTAAAACTAGAAAAAAAAATAGAATTTTGAATATTAAAGTTGAATTGTTTTTCCGTCTGTAGCCTCAGAACGAACACATTGAGCTCCACCGCAAGCGGCATGGCTACCGCCTCGACCACCATGAAAGGAAAAGGAAGAAGGAGAGCAGAGAAGCTCACGAGCGCTCCCACAAAGCCAAGAAGCTGATCGGTTTGAAGGCCAAACTGTACCACAAGCAGAGACATGCAGAGAAGATCCAGATGAAGAAGACGTGAGTTATAGAGGAAAATGATGATAATTTTTTTGGTGTTGTACACAGAACTCAACACACATGAACCTTTCTTTATAGCATCAAAATGCACGAACAGAGGAAAACTAAGCAGAAGAATGACGACAAGACTCCAGAGGGAGCAGTTCCAGCCTACCTGCTGGACAGAGAGGGACAGTCCAGAGCAAAGGTCCTCTCCAACATGATCAAACAGAAGAGAAAGGAGAAGGCTGTAAGTAGAAACTCTACAGAGTTTATATTTTTAAACCACAAAAACCCAAATGTGATTTAATTTCTGTGACCTTTTTTTGTTGCAGGGTAAATGGGAGGTGCCTTTGCCGAAGGTGCGCGCTCAAGGAGAGACTGAAGTACTGAAAGTCATCAAAACAGGGAAGAGACAAAAGAAAGCGTGGAAGAGGATGGTCACAAAAGTGTGCTTTGTCGGCGATGGCTTCACGCGTAAACCTCCAAAGTATGAGCGCTTCATCAGACCCATGGTGAGAGCGAAGGAAGCTTCTACTTATGTCTCCCTTTAAATCAAAACTCCAAATAACCTGAAATGTGTCTCCTTTGTGGTTCTGTTAGGGTTTGCGCTTTAAAAAGGCTCACGTCACACATCCAGAGCTGAAAGCAACGTTCTGTCTGCCCATCCTCGGCGTGAAGAAGAACCCCTCCTCCCCCCTCTACACGTCTCTGGGCGTCATCACCAAAGGAACCGTGATAGAAGTCAATGTCAGTGAGCTGGGCCTGGTTACACAAGGAGGAAAGGTCATCTGGGGTGAGTTGGTAGTTCTGGTTCCGACTGCAAATGTGGTTAAATCCAACTTTGGTATTTATGTTTTGTTTGTGTTGCTTTCCAGGTAAATACGCCCAAGTAACAAACAACCCAGAGAACGACGGCTGCATCAACGCTGTTTTGCTTGTTTAAGACTCTCAGGTTGCTCGCTAACTGTGCCTGCCTACTCTTAATTTATGCTTAAGAGTATCAGATTACATCAAAGATGTTTTGGACTTCAGTTCTTGGACCGTTTGGAATATCAGAAAGGTTGCTGGGAGAATTTTCTGCAACGAGGAGAAGTTAAAAAGAGGTGTTGTTTCAAATAAAATGATTAAAACTAAACTTTTACATTGTTTTCTTGCATTGCTTGAACGATTATCCTTAAGTAGGTTGAAGAAAAAAATAATTTGACAGGTTTTAGATAAGACTGGGTAATGCTGTTTTATTAGACAAAAATTTAGAGCATAAAAAATATTCTTCTATAAAAGCTTACAATTCAGAGCTAAACTTTAAATCTATTTTATACATGCAATCATGCCATAAAGTCACACTCCTATCATCTTCTGATGTTTTCAAAGCGCTCCCAGTGATCTTAACTATGATTTTGACGTCTCTTTTTAGCCAAAATCTAAAAAAAAAGTTTTCTGGGACATAGTTTCTGTAGAGTGACAGGAGTTCATTAGAAATGCAACTTTAAGCTTAATTTTGTTAATATATGTGAGAAAAGTACCAAAAGAACACTATTTTCATCAGCGTGCATTTTTAACGTTGATTTCTGCAGATGCTGAGCAGAAAAATGTAAACATTCACTGGTTTATCTCCATATGTCTTGAAACTGTGTTCTTTTGAAGTTTTTCTTCAAAATAATTAAAAAATATATACTTTTCTTAAAAAAAACTGGATGTTCTGGACTAGTCCAGCCAATACAAAAACTGAAAAACTCCAAGATTAAAAAATGTGTTTTGATTAAGCTGTCAGGATTTAAAGGATTTTTCTCATTCAAAGTCAATATATCTAATTTACGTGCTCAAAATGTTTGTGTCAAAACTGTCGTTTTCTATTTAATCCACATTTTTCAACACACCTGTAAAATAAGCTAACTGAAGGAAAACTCCACACATTTTGTAAAAAAAGGGATTAACTTTTTTTATACCAAAATTTAAAGAGAATCAGTTATGATAAAAACTTTAATAATTTTATCTGTTTCGGTTTTTTGCAGGTCAGAATAAAATTGCAACTTCTAATAAAACCAGATTAATGATAAACCAGCAGCAAAACTTTCAGAAAGAGCATCAGAACTCCATATTGGATCAAATTTAAGAGTCATCTAATCAAATTTCCAATAGACTGCAAGATAATAATCCAATAAACAGAATAGTGGATTATTCTGAACATTATTCACTACCTTTTGCAGAATTTCAGTTTGTATTACACAATCATGCTGCCCTCATTTCTCCTCATGAATGTTCACAGCTGCATGAAGTAACAGCGGTTTTATCAATACACCTGACGTTGCACTTTGCACGCCGTTGATTTCCTGATAACTCACTTAACACTCATAACCTGCAAACTTCTGCAGTTTAATCCAACTCCAAACAAATAAAACTTCTTTTTTTATATTTATTTTTCTTTTTTGGTGGCATTTAAGGCAAAATCAGCTTTTTACAGAACATCTTGTTCGGAAAAAAACATCTGAATCTTCATGTGTTCACTTGTAAAAATGCAGATTTTTTAGCTAAAACAACATGACTTCATTTAAAAAACAATGTTTCTAAATAATTTTTTTAGCCAAATATCAGATATTCTTGAACTAATCCAACAGTAATCCCATCTCAGTTATATTTAAAAGTACAAATTAGCCCAACATTTGTTGTGTAGCTGAAAACCACATTTTTTTTTAAATCATCTACAATAATCATCGACTCTATAAAGCAGTTCTCACAACAGTATTTCACCTGAATTAAGGCAGAGATTTCAGGACTGAAAACATGGAGAGAACATTAGAGAACACAGACAGTGAAAGTGAACAAACCCTCTTCAAAGGAGTATAAAAGCAGACGAGAAGCGTCCTAATTGCTGACAAAGGTTTGCGTTTCAATCTTTTTAATTTTTCATGAGGCCGAGCTCATTTTCGGTTCCATACGAGACGCAACACCGTCCAGAGTTTGTCTGAAGGTCAGACGGGGACCTCCAGAGTCCTCTTCTGTTGGATCCACTTCCTGTCTTTAGCCTCTCGGCTGTCAGAGTCCTTTAAAAGTGCTTTCAGTGACTCAACACTGTCCATAAAAAAAAATAAATAAATCAGACGCTATGAGTAGTAGTCCAGTTTGCTCTCTATCGTTTTGCAGCCTTTGACGGAGAACACTCGCTCCGTTTTGGGGAAATAGACCAGATCTTTGGCGACCTGGTTTGCCACGTCCAGATCTGGCGGGCCTTCTCCCTCGCTGGCTCTGATCTTCATCTCAGCCATGGCGCACTGGACGACGTGTGAGTACTCCAGAGGGAGGAAGGGAACAAAGAAGTCCACCAGGTTCTTGTCGATCAAGCTTGTGCGAAAAAAGCCACCTAGAAGAAAAGGTCACAGAGGTCACTGAGGAGCTCCCGTCACAGATCTGACACCTGCAGATACGTCCACTCACTGTTTTCATTGTTGAAGATGGAAAGGGAGACGGACGTTTCCAGATCTTTCAGTTCAATCTCTTCTCGAGCTCGTCCTCCTCTCCAGAAGTCTAAAGCCGTCTCAACGATCCTCTCGCCTCCAGCGTTGCTGTATGAAAACAGTGGATTTAAGAGACTTCAAAACTCGCTTTTTCCCTTTTGGACGTGTCTTACAAAGCAGCTGCAGCAGTTAGAGCTCAGATATTTTAATAATAACGTTTTTCAAAACAGACACTAAAAGCCTCAAAAAGGTGACATCAAATTTTAATTTTTCTAGACACTAAAGTAACAGAGTAATAGGGTTCAGGGTTTTTTTGGGGCCAATTTGGAGTATTTGCCGATACCAAGTCTCTGATACTTTTGTAAGACTTAAATAAAAAAATAAAATAAAAAAAAACTAAATAAAAAGACCCAGGTTTTTCCTGTATTTTGCTTTCTTCACCTTCGTTTCTCATTTAAAACCTAAACACTCATGTAAAGTAGCTTGAACAAACAAGTAAAAATAGTCCAACAATTGACTAGTTGATCATTAATCATGTGAGAACATTTGGCGACTGTAGCTTTAGTGTTTTCAGAACTGTTGAACATATTTGATTATGTGATTCATATCTCAATTATGTCGTATTATGCAGAAAATTACAGCAACAAAATGTCAAGATCCGTTCATAGTAAGCTTAAAATCTATAGCACTGATCATAAAAATGAGAATAAAAGAAACATTTAATCCCGGATTAGGATGTAACATCCAATTCAAACAGAGTTTGAAACTACGTGATCAGGCCCGATTTCTGATCCCACGATCGGATCAGAGCAGTTTTACTCCTTTAAACTTCAGTTATTCTGTATTTGACCGACATTTTCTCCAGCATCAAATGTTTAGCGCTGCAGTTTTTTTATTTATTAACTCAATACTATTTTTCTTTTAATCTTTTAGAGTCTTGGTGGAAGAAATTTCCCCACTAAATAAGATATATATAAAAAAAATGTTTGTAAAATTATTATATTGAGAGGTGATGCTCCATAAAAACGAATTATTGATTCCCTTTCATATGATATTCACATTTTTCTCATTTTTTGACCCAGAAAGACTTAAAATCAACAAATAACGTTTTTTTTTTTTTTTTTTTTAGTTTTTGAATTTAGACTTGATGAAGAATTATTACATAAAAGGTTTTATACCTGAGAAAGATGAAGATCGATTTCCTGTAGGAAACTCCGTCCAGCTTGTCATAGTAGTCCAGGTACGGCTTAATACTGTCGATCAGGCCCGGATGCATCTTGTCCATCTCATCAAAGATGAACATGGAGCGCTCACAGTTGCTCACATTGCCTTTGATCCACTGCTGCAGCTGAGACTGAGAAGCAACAGCGGGTTCAGATTTGGTGCAGAACAGGACGTCACCCTCAAACCTCTGCTGTTCCATACCTTGTAGGTGGAGATGAGACTGGGATGTGGGAAGTGAAGCGTGGACGTGAAGACGTGGACAAACTTGCTGTTCATCCCCTCTTTGTAAATGTTTTCTGCGATCAGCTGGCTGACAAAGTTCTTCCCGGTACCGGTCCAGCCGTGGAGCGACAGAACCAGCGGCTTCTTGGGATTGTCGTTGCTCATGAATCCGCTCACAGCTCTCAGGATGATGCGAGACGCCAGGTGCTGCCCGAACAGTTTGCTATCCAGATCCGTCTTAAGGCCTGGAAGGTTCACAGGATAAAATCGGTACACCATCATGCAATATCCAAAACAGTTCTTAGAAAAAGAAAGAGGCCGCAAAGAGAATGGGTGAATAATAACTGTCTAAAATTTCTATTTAAAGAAATGAGTTTAGGCTGGTGAATCAAACCTACAGATGTAACTGAACCCAAAAGCAGCAGAATCCGCTCATTTCTACTTTGCATTAGGAAACAGAGCCTGACAAGAACCGACCTGATCTCTCAGGAATTGTGTTAAGGCAAAACCTGAACGCGTGACAGACAGAAAAACCTCAAAACGTGTCAAAGAAATGAAATGTTTCGGTTTCAAATTCAATGAGAAAACTAGCGGTTAGTCGGTTTGTTACTCCTATCGATGTAGCTTTAAATATTAAAAGCAGCAAACGCAATAAGTCAGCCCAAAAAAAAGTAGTTAACTGAAGGGGGAGACATGTTTTATCTAGTGTTTCTCTTCGTTGCTGGGTTTATAAAATTATGTAAACAAACAAGAACCAAATAACCGAAACTGCTGCAAAGACAGAAGTAGGCAAAGAAATGAAAGCTTAAAACGACCGTGCTTTTTCTTCATTAGCATTCACACTCACCTGTCGAGTTGTAAGTCAACCATCTGGAATCACAAGTCTCCCGTAAATAATTGTAAATCGTGCGTCCAAGAGCCGCTCCGACACTTACAACCACCGTTGTTGTCAAAGGATCAAACGCGTCCGCTAGCGGACCGGCTGTCAGCAGGGCGTTCAACACCCACAACATATGCGCTATTTTCATCTTAAAACGTATTAAAATGTAAGCAATACGAAACACGACTCGGCTACATGCGTATAGAAAGAAAAAAACAGCACAAAAACGGCTAACTAGCGTCTTCCTGTTCAACGGCAAACTTCCGGGTAGCTCGCGGAAATTTAAATAAAACCATCCAATGAGCAAGAGCTCTGTTCAAGCACACTAGATATACTTTTAAACAACAAAGATTGTCTTTTAAAAGTCAATGTTATTAAAACAAATTTTTATTTTGGAAGTATTTACAGTCATTAAAGTGTTTTTTCTTTTGTTTTTTTGTTTTATTTTTTGAACAAATAGTGTCTCTGCTAATCGTTATACGTGTTGCAAAAACGAAGCAGATCTCAAAGAGCTTTGTTCAAGACAACAAATGTTAGGAAAGTGATGCAAAATAGAGAAAATAGCAACAAATTCGTGTTGAATAAGACATTTTTAAAATTAAGAAATACACTAACCCAATTGTAGTTGATATTTTACAAATCCAAGTATAAAATGTTAGCTTTTTTTCTTGTTATGTATTTGTTTCCCAATTTAGCAGAGTTTAGCTAACATTTGCTTACACCTTTAGGCATTTTGACTATAATGTATGTCTGTGGATGCGTCTTATGTTTTGTGTATTACCAGTTTTGTTGAAACTTATCCACTCTGGTCGACAGCACTCGTGGAAGTAGTAGAAAATGTTCTGGTATCTCGCTAGAAACCCAGTAAGAGCCGCAGCCATGCCCACCGCTATGGTGGTGCTGATGGGTTCTATGGCGACGGTGACACCGGGGCAGACCAGAACCAAAAACAGCAGGAGATATCCCTTTTGGGGCTTCATTGTGCTGCTTCATGAAGCCCAGTTAGCCTTGAAAGCGGAACCAACCTGCAGCTAGCTCACGTCAGGCGGAGGAAGCTGGGGTTGTCATGGACATTACGTCAGCGTCCAAAGGTCTTTGCTTCCTTTTAAAATTATGTTTATGAATAAAGTTTTTTTTTAAAATAAATAAATACATTTATTTATTTATTTATTTATTTATCATCAAAGTTAAGTCGTTTATATTGTTCATACTTTTTATAAATAAAGTTTTTTGAAATGTCAAAGTCAAGTCGTTTGTATTGTTTATCAATAAAGTTTTTTAAAATGTCAACATCAAGTTGTTTGTATTGTTTATAAATAACGTTTTTCAAAATTGTCAACGTCGTTTAATAGTGAAATAAGTCGGAGAAATAAGTCACCGAAAAGAGAAAATAAACAAATACATAAATGAGGAAAAAAAGTATTAAAATTATGAGGGACAAAAACACCTTTCATCTTTAAAAAATTAAGCTCTAATTTTATGTAAGCACAATTATACATTTACTTTTTTTTAAAGCAAAGCAAATTATTTAATATAATTTTTTTATTTTATAGAAAAGTATACAATCACAGCAATGAACAACAATAATGCATTGGAACAGGGTTTTTACAAACACTCAAACTATAACTTGTACATATTGATCGTTTTTAATGCCTTTTTCTTAGTTGAGTCGCTGATATAATTATCACCATAAACGGTGGTCTTTACTTACTATATTTACATTTATAAATGTGATATTTTGCCATATGATCAATCAACAAATGTATTATAAATCTTATTTTAATTGCTTTCCAAAGAGACCATTTTAAAAATGAAAGAGAATCATGTTTTAAGATGAAGTCAATGGTAAAACAAATTCAGTGAGATTTCCTTGACTAAAAGTAATCTTTTTAAATATAGTACAAGTATACTTAGTCCATACTAAAAGTGAGGCTTTACACTTTAGGTATACAATATGTTTCATATCGTTGCTATAACCTTCATTGTAAAATGTTCCAATTTAGTCTGAATAAGAATTTACTTAAGCATACTTTCAACACAACACATACATGGTTTTTAGTAAATTTATGCTCCAGTAAACTTCATAAAACAAACTCCAAGTATACTAGTTTTTGCTAAAAGTTTTTGAGCCGAAGTCCATCCGTTTTCTCTGAAACATAAGTTAAACAAGAGATGTTTGATTGTTACAATTAAACATTTAAAGGCTAACTACAACATTTAAATATAACATAACACACAAAGAATATTAAAAAAAACAAAATACTTACAGTTTAAAGGGGCCCTACCATGAAAATTCAACTTTTCGAGGATTTAAGTGCATTTTACTGTTCATTCCTCTCTATAAAGAACCCCAAAACGGTTTTACGGTACTCTCACTCTATTTCCTTATCCAGTGATGATCAGCAAAAAACTATAATACTGTATACCTTCCAATTGTGTCGTGTTTTAAATAAATTCCAGCTCAAACAGATGGTTGAGGCATCACCTGCCTCACCTAATGTGTTTTTAAAGCACTTTTTTAGTGGATAAAAAGACTAAATGAGTCACAAACTGGCAACAAAGTAATCAGACAGATGGGGAGAGATAAGCAAATTATGTAATTTTAAAATAAAGTGTATTTTAAGATGATAAAAAGACAGAAGCAATACAGTGCATGCGTCAGCTGCAGCTACAGTGTGCGGTGCTGGGGAGGCGGAGCTACAGCTGCCTCAATGAGCGTATTTGAATGGGAAACTCGTAAATTCGCTGCTTTTATACTGAAGAAACATTGAAAATTCACACCAAAAAAGGTAATCATAGAAAGACACGCCTAAAAAAATAACATTTGATTTTTATTTTTGAATTTAAAAAGTATAATAATTGTATTTGATATATGCATTTATTAAGCTATATTTTGCTGGTGAGGCACAGGCTCACCTGCCCCCCCCGACTGCACATCATTGGATTCGTCTGTCAGATCTTTGTCTTTACCATCTTGCAAGTTTCTTAAACGTGACTCAACATTGCCCATAAAATTAGACATAGTATGAAGTAGTACTGCTTGGCGTATCCTTTTGCAGCCATTAACGGCAAAAACTCGCTCTGATTTGGGGAAATAGAGCAAATCACTGGCAATCTGGTTTGCTACATCCAGGTCCGGCGGGCCTTCACCCTCTCTGGCTCTGGTCTTCATCTCAGCCATAGCGCACTGGACGACATGCGGGTACTCCAGAGGGAGGAAGGGAACAAATACCGTCAACAGGCTCTTATAGATCAAAGTTGAGCGAAAAAAGTCACCTAGAAGAAAAGGTCACAGAGGTCACTGAGGAGCTCCTGTCACAGATCGTACATCTGCAGATACGTCCACTCACTTTTGTCGTTGAAGACGGAGCGGTAGAGAGATGTCTCAATGTCTTTCAGATCAATCTCTTCCCGAACTCGTCCTGCTTTCCAGAAATCTAAAGCCGTCTGAATGATGCTGTCTTCTCCAGCGGTGCTGTATACGTACAGTTTATTTAAATAATGTCAAAACATAAACCACACACAGACAAACTGAAAAGCTCTGTCCAGTTTGGACATTTCTTACAAAGCAGCTGCAGGAGTTAGATCTTAATAATTTAAATAACTGTTTTTCAAATAGTTACTAATGCTATTTTCAGAAATACAACAGCGCCCGCGAGATAGGGAGGCATCTGCAGAATCTTCAAGATTAGCTGCCCGATTTTTTTGAAAATTTTAGGCGTGGTCATGAATGTAGATGGCAACAGTCCGGAGGTAGTCAGTCATACACCTTTAGAGAATTGGACGACAGCTGGGCATCCAGAGTGGTCGCAGCAGTTCTGACTGGACAAAGTGTAAATGTAAAAATGCCAAATATCAAGTGCCATCGGCTGCCAGCCACCCGGTAGCCCGGGTCTTGTCCAACTGTGACTGCTCAAACATTTTCAGCGTAAATACATGCAGCGCACAAATCCAAATTTCAAACTATTTACATGGAGAATTATACTATTTAACTAATTTAAAAAAAGTTACAAGCTTAAACTGATCAAACAACTTCATCCTTCTTATTCAGATGTAAATATCACAAGAGTTCACAGTGCCCCTCAGGGAGCTTCTGTTTATGAAGACACATGAAACATTAGAGCAGGAGAGTCAAACTCAATCACACAGGGGCCAAAATTAAAAACACACCTTAGGTCAAACATGAGAAACATTTATTGAAGACTAAAACTAAATTTTAAAAATTGTAAATTTTCAACATAATTATGAACTAGATTTATGGCATTATCTACAATAATGTTAGTGTGAATTCTGTAAGCTGAATGTGCTGAAGATGCTAGTGCTGATAGCTGAAGCTGCTGAAATTGATAGCGAAAAGTGCTGAAGCTGAAAATGCTAAAATAGGCGCTAAATGCCAAATTATCCTAAAAAAAAAAAAAAAAAAAATTAGGTTAGGCAAAACAGCGAGCATGAAGCTGAAATATTAGCTAAACTCCAAAATAGCCTATAAAATCTTAGTAAATGCCAAAATATTCCAAAAAGCTAGCAGAATGCCAATTTTTAAAACTTTAAAACAGTAACTTTTTAACATAAATATGAATCGTAAAAAGACAGGAATATTATTTCAGAATAAATCAACTTAAACTTTAAATAACTTTCAATATTTTACCCTCCATAAAATATATTTTGTCAAAATTATACAAGTTAGAAATGAGCGCAAGATAAGTACGGGCCATTAATAATAATAGAATACTGTAAAATGACCTGGAGGGCCGGATAGAATTACCCGGAGGGCCGGATCAGGCCCCCGGGCCTTGACTTTGACATGTGCATTAGAGGGAATAGTGGCCCAGAGGTTCATGATGCCGGGATCACCAGATTGTCATTTAGTCATCACCGGGTCCAACAGCCCTCGTTGAGTGCCTGTGCTGCTACCGTTAGATTCCTAACAATCTGACAGTTGGACGGCAGCACAGGGGCAGGGAGGTGGCTGCAGGGTGGCAGTCAAAAATCAGACAATTTTGGGGACTTTGGAGACCTTCTCATCAGTCAATTATCATGCCGCTGCCTTCACCCGCCTGTCACCGGACTTCCACCACACGACCTCCAAATTGACCCGGACGGCCAATGCCCAATGTCACAGAATTGTCTAGTCCCTATTCTTTTCTGTATAAAAAACCTAAAATCAATTTATGTTTTACAGTTTTCCTAATTTAAACATCAGTTACTCTACATTAGACGCCACAAGCATCATATGAATGTTTCATGCAACAGCTTATCAAATCCATGCTAGTTAATGTTTAGTATTTAGACTCTTAATACGGGAATTTTGTCCACAAGATAAAAAAAAAGAAATATTTATCGTACATTATGATGTACCATGAAAATGAAATATTATCCATTTCTCTTGACATGAAATGTATCTTACAGTCATTTTCAGACCAAGAAAGATTAATGTTTTCAAGAACTTTTTAAACTAAATTCAACTAATAAAGTTTTTCAATTGTATTTCTTTTTAATCTAAGCACATAAACGTGATGATATATTTAAATAAACTCCCACAACATAATGTCTGAGCTTTTAGTTTGTATACCTGAGGAAGATGAAAATCGATTTCCTGAAGGAAACTCCGCCCAGCTCATCATAGCCGTCCAGGTACGGCCTGATGCTGTCGATCAGGCCCGGATGCATCTTGTCCATCTGGTCAAAGATGAACATGGAGCGCTCAAAGTTGCTCACGCTGCTTTTGATCCTCTGCTGCAGATAAGACTGCAGATAAGAAGCAGCAGCAGGTTCAGATGTTGTGAAGAACAGGACGTCCCGCTCAAACCTCTGCTGTTCCATACCTTATAGGTGGAGATTTGAATTCGACGCGGGAAGTGACGGTAAGGGCTGAAGACGTGGACACTCTTGCTGTTCATCCCCTCTGTGTAAATGTTTTTTGCGATCAGCTGGCTGACAAGGTTCTTCCCGGTGCCGGGCGGGCCATGGAGCGACAGAACCAGCGGCTTCTCAGGGTTGTTGTTGCTCATGAATTCGACCACAGCTCTCAGGATGATGCGAGACGCCAGATGTTGTCCGAACAGTTTGTTATCCAGATCCGTCTTAAGACGTGGAAGGTTCACTGGAGAAAATCAAGACGTCTGCAAATTTTTGACTTGACCACATTTTTCCAAACATCTAATTCTATACAATTTTAGCTAAAGTGCAACAACTGCTTTACTTGTCATTTATATGATTATTTTTACAACATAAAACCCCTGAAACCTCTTAGAAAATCCATGAAAACAAAGTTTAGGTCTGAGACATCAAATGTCTCTGACTGTACCCATCATCATGAGAAGTTTGTTACACAATCTCCTCCTAAGTAGCAACAACTTAATGGCCGCAGATCGAGAAGGCGCCACAAGAAGGAAAACAAACTTTCACAAAAAGATTGTTGGATAGTTCTGATATGTTTCAAGAGTATAATGAGTGAAAAAAAGAACCCTTGTTTCCCATACAGAGAGAACAAGTATACATTTAGCATTTAAGTGTGTATTCTAGCTCTTAAGTTCAATACATTTGTTATTTACGTTTCATTTAACAATTTAATTTACTTTTTTACATGTGACAGGTGATAAAGACTTGGTTAAAGTTTTACTTTTATTCGGCAAAAGATGGGAAATGTACTATTGCAAGAAACAAATTGTGCTTGTGATGAAGTGATGTGTGTGTTCTGAAAAACAGCTTTTTTTATTTTAAATTTGAGTTCATGTGTACTGTCACAATCATCAGCGCTCCATCCAACACATTTTATTTTAATGGGGTGACGATTGGGATGTAACACCAGATGATTGGGAAGATGGATGGTCCTCCAAATACAATAATCACCATTATAATCCTGTTATGGAAGAATTTAAAGAGAGTAACCATCTCTAATTGATACTTAGGGAGTTCAGAACCCAGGAAGAAAAGAATTCTCATGGCCCAAACTTAACTATACGGCAAAATCCAGAATTGACTACTTGCTCATAGTTGAGAAGCTTGATACATTTGCCCCTGAAATCTGACTGTAATTGAAAAAAAACGTTTAAATCCAAATAATAAGAGAAGTCAAATGATTGAAAATAAAAATTACAGATTATACTAACCTTAACATCTCAGTTTACTCTCCAATTGACTCAAACATCTTTTTAAACTAAATTTCATGACTGTAAAGACATGTGCGCTTTAGAAGAACTAAATACTGCTGATAAGATGCTTCCCACAGATAAAAAGCCTGATGAGCTCACATCTAACTTTTATAAAGATAAAATAATCAATTTGCGACCAATCACACTCCTCAGTACTGATTACAAAATACTTTCTGGATCTATTGCAGCAAAAAAAAAAAAAAAAAAATGTTTAAAATTATAGATAACACTCAGTCTCTTTTTTAGGAGGATCTATCCACAATAACAGTTGGTTGGTTATGGATTCTGTCAACTATAGCTACAAACTGTCAATTAATGATTTCATACTATTTCTCTATTTTTATAAGATCTCAGTTGAGTACTTCTTCATTTTAAATATTTTAAAACAGTTTAGATTTGGTCCCAAAAATGATTGACCCCAACTGATAGATTATATACAGGCATTAATACTAGAGCTGGGTTGATAAAAATCAATGAATCGATTGGAATCGATGAACACTTATCAGATCAATAATTGCTCCATAAAAATAGACATCGATTTATCACATAAAGCTAACGTCCGCTATAGCTTGATGCTAATGTTTAATGGAATTTCCCGTAGAACAGCTAATGCTAATGCCCAGTCGACCTAAACATGCATTGCTGACTAAATTAAAATCTTTATAAACTCACAGGCATACATTTTCAAAACTATTTTAAGAAATATTTTTTAAGTAACCATTTGTGATCTAAAACTCAATTTTTGGTTCATTCTTTGCTTATTCTTCTTGAAAAAAGTGTACAACTTTAGCTCGAGCTCCACCTAGTGGCCAAACTGAAACACCCTCAAAGAGAAGCAGAACAATGTTTACAATGTTAATGATCAGAGCTTCTCCTTTAAAGAATCCATGTAACGCTGTATGCTATTAACAATCTCATTATCGTGCTAGTAATTTTTACATCATGTGAACTGCATCAAATTAATATAAATGTATTCAAAACGTATAGTAGATAATTGATGTATTTTTAAACAAGTGTATTCAACAATTAAATTCACAATTAAATTAAATCTAATTGAATTGAGTGGAAAAAAAGAAAAAAAAATCAGAACTGAATTGATCCAGGCTCTGGTGATTTTAATCAAATTCTGGAAATTATTATCGATACCCAGCCCTAATTATTCCAAATTATTAGTAGCGGTACCTGCAAGATTTAAAGCCAGGCATTAGACAAGGATGTAACTGCACTTTCTTACTGTTCATTCTATTATTAATTATGATTGAAATAATGGTATAATGGATTAAAATATCTTGGAAAAACATCTAGTAATAAAGCAGTTTGCAGATGATACAACTTTATTTTTTAATATGGATATATAATTCCTAAAGATTAAACTTTAGTGCTGAATTCTCTAAACCCTCTGGTTTGAAATTGAACATTGATGAATGTGTACTATTTATATTAGAGTCTATCAAGAACATTACTGTTAAAAACAAGTCAAATCTTTATATCGTCAAACATAAAGATACTCGAGAGACAGAAAATGTTGACTGACTGACAGAAATTACAGAAAAACAGAGCTTGTGTTTCAAAAACCGGTATTACCTGTATTGTCGAAACTTTTGCCCATCTCTTCATTTCTGATGTTGAAAGTGTTCAGGTGGCTCGGTAAATACCCGGCTAGAAACCCCGCAGCCAAGCACACTGCTGAGGCGATACTGACGGACTCTATGGCGCCTGTCCCACCAGAGCCGACCAGAACCCAAAGCAGCAGGACGTGTCCCTTCTTCAGCCCCATCTTAGAGATGAAAGAGACCGCAGAGAGTTATCAGGCACGTGCTCAAGCGCCCGCCCCTTTTGTTCGGAGGCTCAAAGTGTCCTTTTGTTTCATGTTCATGTGTGATCGTCTAGTTAATTCACCAATAGCATCTAACAACTTATAATAATTCAGAAACATAGAAGATAAATTCAGAAGTTATGATGACCACGCCCCTTCCTGTCCACACCTGGCATCCCCTCCTCACATGCCCCGCCCACCTCTTCACTTGCTGAATCATTATGGAGCACTGTCCACCATTCCACCATTTGATCACGGGCGCGTGACCACGGTGTCAGCTGTCGCCGCGCGCGGCGCGAGTACGGCGGCTAAATGTTGTGTTTGTGTTTCAGGTGAGCAGGTAGAGGATGTTTAGGCTACTACTTTTATATTTATTAGTTTTATTTGAGTTATCTCTAGGTTATATTATTGTGCTGACGTGTGAGGAGAAGATGTCGATAGAGAGGAAAAGGAGCCGAATGAGGCTAAAATCAGTCAGTTATTAAAGTGGTTTAGATTTATAAAGTTTTTTTTTTATTTAATTTTTATTAAACTCTTCAAGAAACAATGTTGTGTTTTTCCATTAATATTTTTAATGTTAACTTGTTTTGAAATGTATATTAGTTTTAGTTCTATGGAGAGAAAATAGACTCACCTTGATTTGTGCATGCATAAGTCTTGACTTGTGTGTAACTTTGGATTTGTGCGTGCATAATTCTTGATTTGTACAATACATTCTTGTCATACAATACATTTTGTGCATAAGTAAAAAAATTACGAAATAAAAAAAAATGCGGTCTTACTCTGCTGATTACCGCTTCATCTTTAGGGCAGGAAAAGGGTGTCGGTCAGCTCTTTTTTTCTGACTTCTGACATGGATATAGAAGGTTCCTCCTCTGCTCCTCGATCAGCAACATTTATGACATGAAGCGCCAATTTGAAAGTTTTCTCCTTAACAACTGTGCCATTACCAGCTATAAAGATGACTCTTATACAAAGAAATACAAACACATTTCCAAAACATTTTATTTAATTCACAAACAGCAGATCGAATAGCTATTTAAAACACATTTTTGCATTACCTCAAAAAAGTGTTTTCATAACAATATTGCACAAATAGGTCAAAGTTGAAATAGTTTTGCAAATATGTTTGTTCGGAACAAAAAGTACTGAATGTATGGTATATCATACCTACAGAAACAGGGTTGGATATGTCAGAACAAAATACCATAAATGTTTTGAAGCTCTTCAACCATTAACATAAAAAAATTAAATAAAATAAGCGAGTGTGGGGTGAGGGAACATCTAATTAACAGAAGCTTGGAAGGTAGTTAGTGTGAACCCTAGCCCTGTTTTTCATTGCTAGGCTCAGTAATCGGAGGCTCGTACCTCACATAGATCCACTAGATTACCAAAAATATTGGCTCACCCATCCAGAATCAGGTGTCCTAATCACTTGTCCTGGCCACAGGTGTATAAAATCAAACACTCAGATATGTAGACTGTTTTTACAAACATTGTTGAAAGAATGGGCTGCTTTCAGGAGCTCAGTCATAGAACGCCACCTGTGCAACAAATCCAGACGTGAAATGACTTAAATATTCCACAATCAATTGTCAGTTCTACCAGAACAAAATGAATGAATTTAGGAACAACAGCAACTCAGCCACCAAGTGGTCGGCCACGTAAACTGATAGAGAGGGGTCAGTGGAGAAGCTCATAATGCAAAGAGGACGCCAACCTTCTGAACAGTGAAATGCGATGTTGTTGCTGTTAGTGCGTCCTTAAAATTTTAAGGTTGAAAAAGCAGCAAAACAAGCCCTCAGGGACAACTTTATGGTCAAAGAAGCGAAGAAGGAAGAGGAGGAAAAAGTCGACTCGAGGCAGAGGTTTGTCTGGTTTATTTACATTCAATTGATTGGAAATTCACAAACACACCTCAATCACGTTTCGAAATCACGTTTCGCCAAGGGCGCCACCCTCAACCCTCTGACAGATTATGGCGTTGGTCTCAGAACTTTGTTGGGTTGACTTACTGGTCTCTTCAACATGGAGCCAGCCCAGGTAGGTGCGGCTGGCCCTTCAACAACTATACCTCTTTTTTATGCGTTGTTCATAAAGTCTAATGGAGAAAATGCTCAAGTCAAGATTGGGGAGTGGAGATATCAAGTTGAATGCATGTTAAATTTCCAGCCTCTTATAGATTCTAAGAATGCTGACATTCTGTTGAGCTTGCCTGAGGGCAAGACCAGGGAAATATTTACTTTGGAGAAACCAGTTAGAGACACTCCTGAGAACATCCTGTTTCTGTGCTCAGAACTCGTCTTTTTTTTTCTTTTTTAACTTGCCCTATCCAACAGCTAAGCAAACAGATAGAAGCTGAAGGCCTTTTGTGTTGGACAGATTTTACTTTACAATAGGGGTTATCTATCTATCTATCTATCTATCTATCTATCTATCTATCTATCTATCTATCTATCTATCTATCTATCTATCTATCTATCTATCTAGAGGCAGAAGCGCTAGCCACTGCACTACTGTTCTGGATGGATCTCATTAAACGGTAGAAATAAGGTAGGGAGAAGCATCTCCAGCGTTAAAGGTCTAGAGATTTATGATGGATATAGGAAAAACGACTCAACAAGACTCAACAAAACTCTCCAACTTTCACACCAGAAATTTAAGGCGGATATTAAGGATTTTCTGGCCCCAAAAGATCTCCAATGAAATCCTATTGTCCCATTGCAACCAAGAAGACATGTCAACAATTATCTTCAAAAGACGCTGGACATGGATAGGACACGTACTGAGGAGTGAAGAAAACACAATCATAAAAACAGAACTACACTGGACACCAAATGGAAAAAGAAAAAGAGGACAGCCCAAAATCACCTGGCGCCAAACAGTAGAGGCTGAGCTAAAAGAATTTGGATACACCTCGGGAACAATCTACACCTTGTCCCATGACCGTCAGAATTGGAAAGATTTTGTTGCTGCCCTAAGCATCTCAAGGCGTAAAGGGCAGTAAGTAGTAAGTAGGAAAAACACAATACTTGATCATCAGTTAAATACTTCTTTTTTTGACCACAACAAGAGTACTTTTCGACTGAAAGGTAGGGGAGGGGTGAATTTCCAAACAATTGAATGTAAATAAAACAGAAAAAGACAGTTTTTCCTCCTCTTCCTTCCTTTTTGACCTTAAAGCTGGCCTTGAGGACTTGTTTTGCTCTTGTTCCATTGTCAAAGTTTTAAAGAACCACTAACAGTGACAGCACCCCGCGCCACACAGCACAGGACAGTTATTGATTATGTCAATCTTTTGAGTTATTTTATTTGTGTTTTTAATTATTACCCTTTTTCCTTTTTACAGAAAAAAGTGGTGCGTCAAACTGTTTGAAAAAAACCCTAAAACATTAATATATAGCCTAATCATTGCAATTTGGCACCCCCTTCAGCAGATGGCACCCTAGGCAGCTGCCTAGGTGGCCTATGTCTAGGGCCGGACCTGCATGTGAGTCCTCTTCTGTCAGATTCACTCCCTGTCTTTAGCCTCTTGGCTGTCAGAGTCTTTGCTTCCAGTGATTAAACACTGCCCACAAGATTCATTACTTGTGTAGTATTCCAGTTTACTATCTATCGTTTTGCAGCCTTTGCTGGAGAAAACTTGCTCTGTTTTGGGGAAATCGAGCACATCTGTGGTGATCTGGTCTATCACATCCATGTCCAGCAGGCCTTTACGCTTGTTGGCTCTGGTCTTCATTTTAGCCGTGATGCACTGGACGACATGCGAGTACTCCAGAGGGAGGAAGGGAACAAAGAAGTCCACTAGGTTATTTTTGATCAAGCTTGTGTGAAAAAAGCCACCTAGAAGAAAAGGTCACAGAGGTCACTGAGGAGCTCCTGTCACAGATCCAAGTTCCAACACCTGCGGATACGTCCACTCACTGTTTACGTTGTTGAAGATGGAGACGGAGAGAGCTTTTTCAATGTCTCTCAGATCAATCTCTTCTCGAGCTCGCCCTGCTCTCCAGAAATCTAAAGCTGTCTCAACGATGATGCTGCCTCCAGCGTTGCTGTACAAAACAATTGATTCATGAGATTTTGGTTCTTTCTTTACACAATGTGTGCTTAAGTGCACTTAGTGCGCCGCTGTTTTGCCAGTCAAGAAAAGGAGAAGGTTTTCCCTTGAACATTTGGGTCTTTGATCCGTGTGCATTGATGATTTAAATAGTTTTCTTTGGGCAAGTTGTTGGTTATTTACTCTCTGTTAAATGAGTAATGTGCTGCTAGATGAGCGCTAATTAGCTCATGACTAGCATAGAGCCCACATATGAGCATGCACAGACCCAGGGCTGCATGGTGGCTTATAGGCGAAATGTAACACCAAGTGGTAAGTAGGGGTACTACACCTCTACTGGACACAAAGGGGGCAGTTTGTTTCCCTCTTCTTGACAATAGCAGGAGGAGGGAGGATGGTGGAGTATGATCCCTTTGGATGTGACTGTGAATTGGAGATGTGACTGTTCTGGTGGAGGCTGATATAGTGCACTATATAGTTATTAGGGGGGAATTTGGACATAACCATAGTTTGTATTTTGGCAGAAACCACACATCCATGTACCCCAAGTTAATTAATTGTACTCTCTACGAACTTTAAGTTTAGTGAGAACCTTAAGTTTGGATTACAGTGTGTTCCAAATCAACCCTGAGTCTCTGTCCTTCATTATTGCCATTTCACACAACAATTGAAAGACGGTTTAACAGCCTCATCCTGCTATTAAAGTGGAGTTATGGCTGACAATCCCAGGTTTAAACTCTCACTTCTCGTAGATGTGTCAACAGACTCAGAAATATTACGTCAAACTTTTGCTAACCCTAGAGTGGCAGAAGAAAAAGTTTTCATCTTTTCTTATAACAAACCTGAAATTAATTTAAATCTAAGTTATGGTAATTTTTGAGCCAGAAAAATTTGTTTTTTTAATTAGCATTTTTTTTAATCAGGGCAGATAAAATTACCCAGACTTGATGATATATTCAAATAAATCTCACAACATAATATCTGTGCTTTCAGAGGTTTATACCTTAGAAAGATGAAGATTGATTTCCTGTAGGAAACTCCGTCCACCTTGTCATAGTAGTCCAGGAACGGCTTAATGCTGTCGATCAGGCCCGGATGCATCTTTTCCATCTCATCAAAGATGAACATGGAGCGCTCACAGTTGCTCACGCTGCTTTTGATCCACTGCTGCAGCTGAGACTGAGAAGCAACAGCGGGTTCAGATTTGGGCCCAAACAGGACGTCACCCTCAAACCTCTGCTGTTCCATACCTTGTAGGTGGAGATGAGACTGGAATGTGGGAAGTGAAGCGTGGCTATGAAGACGTGGACAAACTTGCTGTTCATCCCCTCTGTGTAAATGTTTTCTGCGATCAGCTGGCTGACAAAGTTCTTCCCGGTGCCAGTCGAGCCGTGGAGCGACAGAACCAGCGGCTTCTTGGGATTGTCGTTGCTCATGAATCCGCTCACAGCTTTCAGGATGATGCGAGACGCCAGGTGCTGCCCGAATAGTTTGTTTTCCAGATCCGTCTTAAGGCCTGGAAGGTTCCCAGGACAAAATCACTACGTCTGCCAAATTGACTCAAATAAAAAAGACTACATTTTTCAAAATATCCGATTCTGTAGGTAGTTTAGATTGCATATAATTTGAGCTATTGTGCGATAACTGCTACATTTGCCAATTATGTGATTTTTTTTTTTACATAAAAAATAACCCTGAAATTTCTTTGAAAGTCCATGAAAACAAAACTTGCCTGAAACATTAAATGTTTCTGAATGTAACCTGCATCTCATAAGAATTTTATTTTACAATCTGCTCTAAATATCAACAAGTTGAAGGATGTAATGGTTAAATTATTGAATAAAAAGGAAAAAAAAAACATTGTTTTGTTGTAAATATGTCTCAAAACTCTTTTTTATTCCATCTCAAACAGTTTTCAAAACATAATCTGTAGCATAATTTGGGGCTTTAAATTTGCACGATACTTTTCTGACTTTTTCTTATTCAAACAAAACTGAGCAGCCTCTCAAACATCAACTTTTCATCTTTTGAAGAAACTAAACAGATCAAACATCAACAAATACTAGGGTGTAACAATTCATTTTAAAAACGATTCAAATCGTATCATAATTTGTGTTTGCTGATCCAATTCGAGGTTGATATTAGTTCATTTGAATGATCCAATTCCAATGGATTCACTGACTCAAAACTACGGTGGCTGAGACCCGCCATTGCAGAAAAAAAGAAATTGTGCACAGAGAAACTCTGCAAATAAAAATAAATGCTGCTGCAAATTTAAAAAAAAAAGTATTACCATTTTTGTTGAAACTTATCCACGCTGGGTAACAGTACTCTGGGAAAAAAGAGACAATTTTCTTGTAGCTTGGTAAAAACCTAGTTAGAGACCCCCCAGTCGTGGCCTCCGCTGAAGCGATAGTGATGGGCTCTATGGGGCCCATAACATCGGGGCAGACCAGAACCCAAAGCAGCAGGACGTGTCCCCTCTTCAGCCTCATTGTAGAGACGTTATGCTGAAGCCGGCGCCGGGCGGATCAACAAGTCTGACTTCATACTCGACATTTGGATCTTTTAAAGTAGGAGTGTCACTGGTGACGTATAGCACACTTGCTTCAACTTTAAAACATTTTTTCTAATGTGCAAAATGCAGCATTAGAACACAGAACAATAACAGTGAGAATACCAGGTGATGGGCGGCACATTCATTACATATCGTACATTACAAGAAGTTAAAAACAGACTGCGTTCATACATCTTTTTTTGTTTGTGCTATTAGAAATGATGGATAAGGAAGATTTTATTTCTTTAACTGCAACCAGGGAGAAAAGCTGTGATGAAGTAAATTTTGATTTGTGAATTTGACATTTACAAATAAGCAGATTAACTGCCAGTTGCAAATTATATGTTCAAATTTCGTCCAAAATTTTGAGTCAGCACTGCAATTTATGAAATGGGTAAGCTATAAAAGTTTCACAATGTCACACAGTAGTATTATTTAATACTGTATAGTTATTGCAAGGGTGCAACCCCCCCCCCATCCACTATAAAAAACAAACAAAAAAAAACCGCCCCTGCTGAAAAACAAAGACAAATAATGCCAACCTGCAGACTTTCCTACAGGTATTGTTCCAGTGCTTCACCTTCCAGAGGAGACCGGGGTAGGTGTGGTCTTTGGGGTCCTGAGACCAAATAAATATGAGGACCCTTACAAAACAACAAGATATTTCTCAATATACGGAGAACGTTATATTTACAGTGTATTCCATATGTGGAAGCAATATTTATCAGTATATTGAAATATATTGAAATACTTCAACTATTACTTTTTTCTTATATTGAAATATAGTGATCCATATATTGCTCTACATACTGAAATATGCTATATAATCATATATTATATATATATATATATATATATATATATATTATTTTTTTGACCATCCATATATTGAAATCTATTCAAGAATATATGGGTACATTACTGACATATATTACTTAATATATTGGCAATATATCTACATATAAATCCAGTATATTGCAATATATTTTTGTTTCATAAGGAGAGAGAGTCTGCACAGCCATTGAAAACACAAAATAATAGTAGGATCTCATAAATCAGGGAAACATTCAGAGATGTACTGGTTCAGCAGGTATCTTATGTTTGCTCTCAACCACTTAAGAAAACAGATGTCTATCAGAACCAGATAAGATAGAACTCTGAACTTCCTCTTAGACCTG